>NW_007726372.1:351348-488848 GCF_000696425.1 Galeopterus variegatus | reverse complement strand
CAAAATGTGATCAGAGATATTACTTACTAATCTTGAAGGAAAGGCATGATCCATTGATTACTATATACATACACACCACACTTCTTTAATTAAAATACAACCAGGGGCCTGATTTTTCTTAAATTAAAAAAGAATAATTGTTAGGGCTGGCTGGTTCACTCACTTGATAGAGCGTGGTGCTGATAACACCAAGGTCAGGGTTCAGATTCCCCTTACCACCAGCTGCCAAAAAATGTTTAAAAACCAAAAAAATTGTTATTTAAATATTGGAAATCTCAAGTGTTGCCTCACTTTGAAATAGATATTTTCAGTTTCAGTACCCTTTTCTTTTAGTCATATTTAATTATACGTGTGGAAAAACACACACTAGCATGCGTGTGTATATTTGTACGATATAGTCTGAGGAGATTTGAATCGGTTCTGGATTTTCATTATGTAATTCATTTCATGAACACATAGATACTATGTTATAGAAGAATTTTTCTTTTTTCTCTTTTTAAAATATTTCCACGTCATGTTAGCTATATTTCTAAATCTGTTCATGAAACAAAAGTTGTATGTGTGTGTTTTCAGTTTTCAAGAACATATACAAAGTCACTTCCTCCAAAAGACAAGACTAATAGCAAATTAAAATCTTTCCTTCCAATGTAAATATCATGAAACTGTATATAGACAGAAAAAAACACTTCAGTCATATAATGTGGGATGCTTTTGAAACTATGAGAATACAGACATAATATTCATTAAACCCTTGCCAAAAGCAGCCTTTGTAACAGCAATTATGCTGGTTCTGGGAAAATAGCAATAATAAATTAAAAACACATGAACAATGACCCTAAAGACTTTTTGGTCTGCTGGAGGAAGAGTAATCAGTATCATAACACTATGAAAAGAGTAAAACTACTCTTATCGCCTATACTTGCATAACCAAAGCAGAGAAGAGAGTAGCTGGTTTTGTGTGGTGTGGCAGGGGCGGTGTGGGAGGGTGGGCACGGAGCTCGTCTGGAACGTACATGTTGGACAGTTGCCTATTTACATTAGGGAAATAGGATACGTGGTACACTGTAGGAAGAGCGAGCACTAGGGCATGGGGCAGCCTCCCAGCTCTGCATATCTTTCCCAGCATTTGCTAAATCATGTGACACAGAAGGACAGTTGAGGGGAGAGACTGAAGGAAGGCAGGACGCAGATCCCTGTGCAAGCGAATCAGAGTGGTCTCTGGAGTCAGGCATATATGATTTGAGACGTTGCGTAATTACTAACTTCCCAGACTCCATCTCATCATCCTAAAAAGGGAATTAATAATAGGACTTACTTCATACAGCAATCTATCATTTATTTTTATAATCATTATGATTATTAAGGATCTGATAGGTCAGACTAAGAAACTTGGAATTGTATTCTTTAAGTGCTCCTGCCACAAAACAGCTGCTTTCTATGACATTGTAATAACAGTATATGTCCCATTAAGAATGAGGGAAAACTTCGGCAGTCACTAATTTACTCCTTTCGTTAAAGTTAGAACAAAATTCTAGAAAAATAATAAAACATCACAAACATTGGGTAGTAAAAACATCTATGTCTCCACTTATCATAAAAAAAATATAGCCTTTTAAATAAAAAGAATGAAAGAGGTATTTATATATTAAAAGTCTTATTATCCTTGTCTAGGTCCCCCCTTTTTTAACATATGTGGCTGTTCTCTGTCTCTGTCTCCTTGTCCCCCCCTCCCACACACACACACACACACACACACATACACACTGAGAAATACAAAACACCAGCCAATTTGGGTATACCCATTGGGCATATCTTTGCAAACTTAATCCTAACGGTACTAATCTATTTATGTGAAAGTAGGGAAAGGAATAAATGTTTCAACAGATTAGAATTTCTGCTCTTTCAGTATGTTTAACTGGGAACCAAATTAGTAAAAATCAGTTGGAGTAAATTCAGTGTCTCAAAAGGGTTATGCAAGTCTCTTTGTAAAAAAAAGAAGATGTTATTTGGAACAAACACAAGGAGTAGAATTCTACAGTGTAGGGTACAAGATACATTTATTATAAGGTCTTTCACTTAAAATAAGACAGGAGGAGATAAGGCATTTATCGCGTGCCTACTGAATGCTAGGCATCATACCTCATGTTTACATATGCAATCTCCTATTTTAAGAATATCTCAATCTTCTTGAACAGAGAAGGCAGATAAGTCATCCTTATATTATAGTTAGGTGAAGACTCACAGAAGAATGAGGACACACTCAGACAATTAACCCATAGAGCTGGTGTTTAAATCCATGTCCATCTCTAAATGCTGTGATGAAATAATTTGGATGGATTCATGGACTGAGCATAGATGTTAGTTAAGAACAGGGCTCTTGATCCAGATACAACTGGATTTAAATCCATTTACAGGCTCTAATGCCTTGTATAGTTACTTACTCTCTCAAGTGCTCATTTTCTTCATGTTTGAAATGTGAATAACAAAGATTATCATTAAGGATAGAGTAAATATGCAGGCAAAGTGTGCACCTCACTGTCCATAGAAGTAAATGCCATTATTAAGATAAATTACTGAGATTCAGAATTATTTTGTTATTATTACCATTATCATTATTGTTAGCTATCTTTTGTGGATGTTTTATTTCTCCTGTAACTCAAGCAGCATTTTACAACACTGGCCTCTGAGATTTCCAGTGAATGGGTAATAAAGAGGGTTGAGTTGGCCCAAGAATCTAGTAAAAAGTGTGCCTGGTCCTACAGTTTTGTGATGTGCTATGAGAATGCTAGGATTTATTTCCATTTAAAGATACGTGAATTGAATATTTGTATAGGTTTTTATTCCTCTATGTATACTGGTGACTTTTGATACACTTCCTTTTGGGAAAAAAAGGCAAAGGGAAAGTAATCAAAGGACAATACATAACAGATATTTATGCTGTGGTTAAGCATCAACAGGAGTTACAGTCTTCAGCAAGGAAGGTACCTTAAAATCAACACTTTAGGCTTCTATTTATCTTTTGCGATCTAATTTTTTTTTTCAAAAAACGGTCATTCTAAACCTATATTTTGAGTAAGACCACTAGGACTCTGTGTTTGACTCTCCGTGTGTATTGCACTTCAAAGCAGGAACTAGGCTCAGCCCACACTTCTGTATTCTTGTAAATAAAAATAGGATCAAGTCTGTATGTGACTCCTTGTTCTACCTTTGATGGGAAGAACACCTTGACTCTGAAAGGTGAGCTGTGCCCTACCTGAGCTGGCAGCCTTTCTTGGCACAGGATCAATTTCTCTCTCGGTCTAGCTCCAGCACCTGGTGTGACTCATTTTAAGAAGTGATGGCATTGAGGCCAAGTAAACAATAAGAACAATTCTGTGGCCGAAACCCAACAGTAGGTGGCCCCTGTGAAGTCAGCATCATCATCTCGGGACAGTGACTCAGGCTTCTCTGCGCAATGCTTGTGTGTGATGGCCTGAGAGAGATGACTTTCCAGATATGTCTCCAGGGGCTTCCTGGAGCTCATTTCTAGTTTGGGTCTCATGGAGGGGTCTGAGGGGTTGGAAAGGCAGGTGGGGCTAGGGGGTAATTGCCAGTGGTAGGGGATGGGCGTGGGGGCAGAGGTGGAGCTGGGCCACCCCCTGCTGCAGAACTGCACACCAGGAGCTGCGGCCAGGGCACCTAGAGGCTCTTCCAACTCTGCGTCTGTGCAGAATGCCCCACCCCACCCCCAATGGCAGGTAAGAATGTGGGGTCACTAGGAACTGTGAGTTCTCATGGGTGCACAGGCAGGGCACAATGTCCAGGAGTGGCTGCTCTGTTGAACCAGGGGCTGTTGTAGGGTTTAACCCAGAGTGAATAAATGTGTGCATGCACATGTTGCTTGATAGTTTAAGTCTATTTATAAGGCTGATTCAGAATTTGGAGAATTGCTGTGGCTTGTTCATACATGTGAGTTACATGTACACATGTGTTTGCACATGTAGCTATATCTACAGGCCCCAAAGGACTCAACTTTATACACGATGTGACTCTACCAATAAGGCTAATTACTTGCAACGAGTACTGGCCAGCCTGTGATTTCCAGTTCTTAACTACGTTCACCTGGGCCTTGACTGATCACCTACAAGCTTAGAGTCGTGGTGATCAGCAATAAATGTGAGCAGTTTCAGATTATGGTTAAACTGAGGCATGTATCCAGGCACACATGCACTTATTTTAACAACTGTGATGAGCCTCCTCCATGCTTAGTGCTGTGCTGGGGGACGGGGAGTGAGGGAGAGCCCCATAAACAGGTGCCTCAATGAGGCCTTAAAGATGGAAGGGGTCAGAGGGGCCTTGCAGAGGAGGGGCTCAGGCGGCTCTCAGGTCATAAGAGCCAGGACAGAGGCACAGGAAGCAGCTGGGGCCATGGACCCCCATGGGGCATTGGGCGGATGCCAGGATCGGTGTGGCTGGGGCATTTGGGGAGAACAAGAATGAGACAGGAGAGAGACAGGAAGAGACAGAGACCACCACATCATGGGAAGCTTTATAAGCTGCATGAAGGAATAGGGCATACAGGTATTCAGCAGGGGCTTAATTAGATCTGCTCTTTAGAAAGTCACTTGGGTACTGGTTCTCATCCCTCCTCCCACATGAGAGTCACCTGCAACCTCTTAGTGACTGCCTTTCTGGGGTGATTCTAATACTCTGCTTGGTGCTGAGGTGCGTGTGGATGATAAAGGAATGGAGCTCATGACCACTCTTCAATTTACGTCACTCTTAGAAGAACTAATAAAGGGGTTTAAGAAATGTATGGGAAACTATTAATATAATTACAATTGGCAAATCTGGTGGGAATTGTGACGATCAGAACTATTCTGCTTTCCTGCTCTAGCAAGCAGCATGTAAAGTCTAGTGCTAATTGTTTGGCTTAAAAGTACCATTTATTTTTCACTGCTGAATTAGCAATACTTAGGCATATTATGCATGCTTTGGTAAAGAAAGCAGATTAGTTAGGCTTTCACACATGATTCTGAGAGGTGTGCATTTGAAATGGGATGTGAACAGCACTAGTGAGCCAACTGGTAACAAAGACATGAGTTGCCAGGACATAAATCAAGCATCTGTTTTGTGCATTGCTGAAATTATTGAGTTTTATTCATAAAATATTTACACACTATATTTATAGCTGTTATTGCTCAGTGCCAACTGAATGCATTTTCTATCTCAAGAAGCAAATGAGTTTCTGACTTGTTACTTCACCCCCCGTGTCCATATGTTCGTTTTTTTTCATATGCAAGAGGATGGTTCATGAATGGAGCTAAGTAGTTTTTTATTTTTTATAGTTGTGATTCTGGAGTGGATGTGACTATAAACAGAAAGGGAGATACATTTAAAATAGACTTACCAATTTTTGGTAGAAGCGGCAGAGTAAGTATTAGGGAAGTTCCAGAGCAAAGATCTTCATTATGTGGCCAGGAGCTATGAATATCTGTGGAGTCTCTTAAGAGCCTTTAGGGTCTCCATGGACCCCCTGAAATTGTGTGCTCAGAAAATTCTAGGGAGCTAAATACATAAAAATTTCTCCAAATTCTTAAAAGGCTATTTGATTTAAAAAAAAAAAAAAGTGGGCAAGAACCTCTAGCTCTTTGGTTAGAAAGTACATAGAACTAAGAAATAGAGATGAATTTATAAAAATAAACCAACAATCCAAGAAAAGCTATGAGTCTTAAGAGCAGCTCCAATATCTTTTCTCATGTCATTTTCTGTGCTTTTCAGGTGACTCAGCCACTGTTTAGATATCTAGCCAGGTGTCACACTTGGCAGCACATGGATTTCTAGTGCAAATGATCACCACACTATTATAACTGTGGAAAAATTAGGATAAATCTCGACATCCCTTGACAGGGAGGCAGCTAAAACACTACATACTCTGATAAGAGTGAGGCACTCTGTTCATCAGCCTGGGACAGTCCCGGAGACACAGTGGTCATTGAGAAAACAAACTCAGAAGCTCTGTGTGCCATCCCACTTACGTAAAAAAAATACGAAAATAAGGTCTTTAAATGCATGTTGTTTGTTATTTTAAAATTAGGGAGGATAGATTCAAAATTATAAAGGTATTTACTGGGGAAGACAGTTGAGTTTGACTGAGGAGGATGTTTTCAGTTTTGCTCTATAAATTTTGGATCTTATAATAAACAGGAATTCAGGTACTAGTCTTGGGGTCTAAAAACAAAAATGAGAATAGAAAAGCAAAGGAAGACAATTCTGGTCATAGAAAAGTGCAGGTTAATCGAGTTTGAGTATTTTGGTTGGGAAGCTATTTAAAATATCTTCCTGTGGGCTGCGGAAAGCGTGAATGCTGCTGACCTGGACCTACTGGGAAGCGTGATGGAAACTCTACTGCACAGGGACTCAGCAGCATGAGGGACAAGCCTGTTCTTCTGCCCTGACCCAGTGAGCAAAGGGCAGAGGACCTTCTCCTTTTAGCCCCCGGGAGCCCAGCTGCCTTGGTTCTACCTGCCTCATCCCGTGGTGTCACCTTTGGTCAAGGCAGCTGTGCCCAGACATTTCTCCTTTCAACAGCAAGTGTCTCTACAGAGATGACCCAACATTGTCCACATCTCTTTGGTTGCCTTCCCACTGGCCATACATGGCCACCAGTAGCCATATTAGTCACCCACCAGCCACCCTGTGGGAGGCCGACTGCAACTCAGAGAATCCGCTGGTGTTACTTTGCTAGAGCTGCCATAACAAAGCACTGCAGCCTGCAGGGCTCAAACAATGCCCATTTAATTCCTCACAAGTCTGGAGGCCAGAAGGCTGAGATCAAGTTGTCCTCAGGTTTGGTTTCCGATGAGGCCTCTCTCTTTACTTTGCAGGTGGCTGTTCTCTCCATGTGTCTTCATGTGGCCTTCCTCTGTGTCTGTCTGTGTCATGATCTCCTCTTCTTACAAGGATACAGGTCATTCATGTTGGATTAGGGCTAACATGACCTCATTTTACCTTAATTACCTCTTTAGAGGCCCCATCTCCAAACACAGTCACATTTTGAGGGGCTGGGGCTCAGGACGTCAACGAAGGAATTTGGAGGGACTCAATTCAGCCCATAACACCAAGAAAGCCAACAGAAGAAGACAGTAGGTCCTTCACCCCACAGTGGTGACATGGGAGGTGCCCCGCAGCAACTGGTGGAAGTGCCCACACTGCCTTACTCTCAACCTCTGCCCCACACCAGCCTGGGGAGCAGAATGGACTCTGATGGAAAAAGGAAGGAAGAAATGTGGTGCGAGAGGCTCTGCAGGCTGCTTCTCTCTTCTGATTCCTCTAACAGCACCTCCACACCAATCCCACCCACAGCTGTGTTTCTTCAGCTGGTGATTGACACCTTTGTCCTCAGTCTAACTTGGGTTGGGTTGGCTGAGGAGAGCTGAGTAACACGAAAAGAAATGACCCCCCTAGTCCTCGTGTAAGCCTCACCCCCTTTGCTCTCCCTGACACTCATGAGCATCTCCAGGAAGGCAGGGGGGCTGTGCTGGACTCACTGTCGGGGAGCACTGTCCCTGACTCTCCCAGCCTCTGGACAGCACAGCTCCAGGGATTCCTTGTTCTCGCCCACACAGGGATGAACTGCCAACCTTTTCAGACCCTGAGGACCCACTCTGGTTATTTGCCTTTTTTTATGTCTGTTTTCTGTTGCTTATCACAAAATACCTGAAACTGGGTAATTTATAAGAAAATAAAATTTATTGCTTACAGTTTTGGAGTCTGGGAAGGGTCTCCTGGGTGGGGGTTCTGTACAGCATCCCAGGACACCACGGGATATCACATGGTGAGAATAGTGAAGGCTCTTTAACATGCTCACTTGCTCTCCTTATACAAGCCCTAGTGCCCCTCCCATGATAACCATTATCCATCACCCCATTACTCCACAGATGGATTAACCCACTCATGAGAGCACAGCCCTCACAACCCAGCCACCTCTCAACACTGCCACACCAGACATCAGTCTTCCACATGAGCTGTGGGTGGGACAAAACTTCAGCCCATCCCATGCCTGTTTTTTTGTAGTTCCTTAAATTTTATTACTAAAACATTAGAGGTATCCATTTTTTTAGTGTTGCAAGCTCAATCTTGGTGGGAGTGCCTTTGAAATGGAGAGTTTGCACCCATGTCTTCCTGTCTTACCCTCACAGTATACGCCCATGTTAAGCTGGCTTCTACGTGGTAGCCTCAAACCAATGCGAGTATGATCAGAGAGTGTGATCAGACATTGACACATGACGTGTTGAAACTCGGGGAGTTTCACAGAACCAGACCTCTCTGACCAATAACCTATCATTTTTCATATCTGATACATGAACAAATAAAAGTTTCGAATGATTTAGTAAATCTCACCAGGTCAATACTAGAGAACATAAGTCTGTTTTGTTGTTGTTGTTGTTTAGGCTGTAAAATGTGAGGGCTTTTCCCCCAACACCAGACATATCTCAGTTGACACTGCCCTTTCTCAGGGAGTCATTACCTCTCACCCAAATTAAACCTGGAAGGCATTCCCAATCTCTCCCCTCTTCTCCACAACTAATCAGTCACCAATTCCTGTCCCATGCACCACCTGTGCATTTTTCAATCTGTTCCTTCTTCCTCCTCTCCACGAATCCTTAGGTCCTGTGACTTCTCACTTGGGTGACCACAGCAATGGCCCTAGTCCATCTACATGTTCTCCTGTTTACACCATTCCAACCTCGCCACTAGATAGATTTTTACAAGATGCAAATTTGATCACATCCTTCCTCTCTTTAAAGTAGTTCAAGTGCTTTTTTAATAGCTGCATAGTAGTGAATTATTTTATTTTCAATCTTTCAGGAGGTTGCTATCAGTTTGAGAGATTAGATGATATTCATCTCGGTATTGCCAGAAACCATATCCTGTATATAGTAGGCATTTGTTAAATGCATTTGAAGAGTTTTTGTAAGTGAATTTTAAAGTTTAATTAATACTATTTATATGGTGCCCTTCCCTTCACCTTTGAGTTTTGTCATACCACACCACTAGAAAACTGCACCCCTACTGCATGTGTCTCTCAAAATCAAGGTTTGCTCTCCACCCTGCTTCTGCCAACAAACACTCAGTAGCTTACCATTCATCCAAAGCCAAGGATCTCAACTGGGGCTGCACCCAGGTAAGTAAGAATCAATTTTTAAGGTCTATCACAAATAATTTTATGCTTTTAATTACTTAATATGGCAAGTAATTTGTGTTTGACTTTAAAATTAGAGATAATTTTATTTATTATGGATATACATCAACATTCTGATAAGCTGACTTGCAATGATGATAAATGTGAACCACAGCACAGTAACCTGGGAACAGGACCCACTTTCCACTCTTGGAGTATGTGAGTGTGAAGCCATTTCTCCTGTGTCTTGGCTGAAAGAAGAGGTTGAAGACCATGGACATTAGGAACAGCCCCTTAGCAAGGCCTGCTGTCCTTCCAGCTCGGGATGGATGACTCACCTGCTTCTGTGTCTGGAGTATCCTGTTCATCTCTCTAGTCTAATCCAGACACTGTCTCTGTGATGCTCTTCACTCTTTTCCAAAGAAAAATCACTCATTTACTCCTCCTTTATTTCCATAACATAGCACAGATTTTTTTTTCATCTGTATGTATTCATTATCACATACCTCTCTCTACTAAATCATATGTTTTTAAAAGTTATAAATAAGATCTTTTTTATCATCTTATGATCTTATTCTTTATTCTATCCCTTGTCAGGAGCTCAAAATTATAAAATGAGTTAATTTAAAAATGTTTTCTGTCCTTAAGGAATAGGAAATTTAGCAAGGGAAATAAAAACTTATCTCTATAAAAGAGGATAATAGTTGTACTTCAATAATTAAATGGAAAAAATCAAACTCACCAGAAAGAGAATGAATTAATTGTACTGCACTTTACTCTAAATGTATTGAATATATTTACAATGCACAGAAAAAAATTACATTATTCTAAGTGGTATTTTGGTCAGCCATAAATGTAAAGAAAAAGTAAGTCACAGAAACAGTGGCAACACCCATTGCATAACTACTAACTAGACAACACTTTATCCATTACACTGTAAACAAATCCAGTCCTAAGATGGACCTGGTTCTCTTTATAAGGTAATAAATTGACATTCTGGTGACAATCTCAGTTTCATGTCCATCTTAGTTGACAGTAGTCAGATCCTAACTAATTACATCTGGACACTGGCTAGAGTACGTCTCTAGGTCCTCATATCAGATAAATACAAATTCCAGCTGTGTCCCCCTGTCCCTCATAGACTCCCAGCAATGTTTCAGTGGCCACATAGAGGGAACACAAAACTGGGGAAGGCCCAGCAGATACTTCTCCAGATGTGCCCAGCTGTGTCCAGATCATCACCAGGAACATTCAACTTTTGCTGATGGTTTTGTTCATTTAGGTTTCCATATAGGAAGATGCTCCAAATATTTAGCAATCTGGAAATAAATGCTGGTCATAATGACAGATTAGATTCGTTCACACTGGTGTGCACTGAATGAATTCTACACTTTGTTCCATGTGTAATTTCTTAGGGCAGGAGAAGGATGCTCTCGCTGCTTAAAAAAAACTTTTAGAAAACCTTTTTTTTTAATTTTGATTACCCAAATGATTTATTTTAAAGCTTCATTTCACTCTACAATTTCTATGTTAAAATATAAACTTGAATAATACAGCTGACATTAGGTGTAAAATCTACTATAAATTTTCAGAAGACAGAGGTTGCTATTGACTGAGTGATTAAGGAAGGAGATGGGGTAGCATTTGAATTGGTTTTTAAAGGCTGGCTAACTTTGAACAAGCAAACTCAGGGATAGATTATTTTAAGCAGAAAAGACGGAAATGTTGCCTAATGATTCACACATTGGGCTCTGGAATGAGACTGCGAGCATTTTAACTCTGATTTTTAGCACTCACTGCATAAACATGGTAAGTTACACAAGCCTTCTGAGCTCCATCTATTCACTCCTGCAGTGGGACTGTTTATCAACACCTCACAGTTCTGTTGTGGAATTAGTATGAATAGAAACTAAGTTGGACTTCATTCAGTATCTAATTGTAAGTCTTGGGAATGTGTTTTAATGATGACACAGCAAAAGGAAATTTAGATACACACACTCACAAATTCACAAACACACTCACACACATTTAAATACCAGAGTCTGTTTTACCCCAATCTTTGCAGAAAATACCTTCTAAACACGTAATTTAATACCAAAGTGCATGTACCCTGACACACGTTCATCACCTTCAGTACATCTACTTGTACCAGCTCCAGAGTACTCCTGAGCGAGAGACAGTGGGGTGGAAACAAAGGCTCAACATAGTCAAGAAACTGTCCTCAAATCAATAAAGTACTAGATGCTAAGGTGTGGACATAATTGTGGTGGAATGTGCTAAAATTTGGGAGTGTAGACATTTATTTATCTTCCACAAAGTAAACTATAAACTGTATTTGATTTTCCAAATACTAAAGCTAATTCTAGAGATTTCCAGTTTCTAGTAATGACAAAGTAGGTTGTGCCAGATTAACTCCCTGCCAGTCACAATGACAAACTCTGGGCAAAGTACTGAAAAATAAATTATGTGAAGGCACTGAAGAGTTACCAACAACAGCAGAGACTGAAGAGAATTTTAGCAGTGAAAGAAAACAACCACAGGGAAGAGATCCACATTTTTCTGTCTTTTTTCCCATGAAGGCACTTCCCAGTTTTTCCAGATCATGAGGACAGAGCTCAATTCCTTTAGGGCTTAGAAGTCAGAAGCTGAATTTTGGGGATGCCAGAGCTACTTAAATTGAGAGGAAGAACCCCAGAAAGGAGAGTGCTATAAGAGTTCGGCCCCAAAATCTGGGTGAGAACTTCCCTCAGATCATTACTGACTTCTGAACTGCACGTTGAAGGGGTAAAACTTTAAGGATAATATATCAAGATATTTTGACCCCTTATCTTTTATCAATTTTCCTTTATTTCTTTTCATTAGTTTTCCAAATTACTATAGTCTGACGTAACAACCATGATGAATGGGATGGGTTTTGGTGGAGTCTAGGGGGGTTAAGTCTGTGAATAATCTGATCACTGTTGAGAGACTATTAATCTAGATAGAAGATGGAATAGGAGTTTAAAAAAACTGGGGGCCGGCCCGGTGGCGCACTGCTACAGTGCGCCGCTTGAGAGCGCGGCGGTGCTCCCGCCAAGGGTTCGGATCCTACATACAGACCGGTTCCTGCTCACTGGCTGAGCGAGGTGTGGGAGCAACACCGAGGGTTGCGATCCCGTTGCCGGTCCCGGTCCGGTATAGGCGCGACACTGAGGGTTGCGATCCATTGCCGGACACGAAAAAAGACAAAAAAAAAAAAAAAAACTTTAAGGATCTCATGTAAAAATCAGCTGAAAGAGTCAAAGATCTGAGAAGAGATCTTTCAGGAGCTTTCCATTACTGGGAGTCAGAGCTTTGAATGCTTGCCAAATTATAAGAACTTGCTAAACATTTCAGGCTTCCCAGTAGACCTCAAAGAGAGTTAAGCCTTATGAATAAGGAACATGCTATGGGACAAAGATATACATGTTAAGACTAAGAGCCAAACCAAACAGACCTACTCAAACAGACTGCAAAACCAATCAATCCATTTGAAAGATGTACTTGATCCACTGGTAATTTAATTCCTGCTAGAAAAATTGCTCAACACTTTTTAGAGAAAGATAACAGAATCCAGAGCACCTACAAGATATCATTCACAATTCTCAGTGCAGAATGAAATAAATGAATAAAAATACTACAAAGGCAAATAAACAGGAATGCAAAATTCATAGTCAAGGGAAAAAGCAGCCAATATTAACAGACCTACAAATGACCAAGATTATGGAATTAGTAGATGATGTTAAAATTAATTATGACAAATATGTTAAAGAATCTATCAATAAGTGGATAAAATAGTAAAATAGTTTAATGATGGAGGATTTCAAGAGAGACATAAAAGCTGTATAAAGTTACAAATTGAAAAAAAGGAAATTCTAGAAAAAGACAACACCTGTAGTAAAACATTAACTTTGTGGAATTAACATGACACACAGCAGATCAGATCAGTTGAAATAATCCAACCTAATCACAGGAAGAAAAAAGGACTAAATCAATACAAACAAAACAATGGAAGTCCAGAGCTTAATGACCTGTGGGGCACTATCAGGCAAAGAAAAATAGAAGTAACAAGTCCCAGAAGGAAAAGTGATCAAGAAAGAGACAATGGAGCCCAAAATATGCATACTTGAATAAATATTAGACAAAATTTCTAAATTTAAACAGAAACTTTAACCCACAGATCCAGAAAACCTCAAACATAACAAATGCAAAAAATAAACAACAAAACACACACATACGTAGTTACATCAAGTCAAATTGCTCAAAACCAGTGATAATCTTAAGGAAAACCTTATAAGTGGTCAGAGAATAAAAAGGTATTTCACACAAAGAACAAAAATATCTCTCATCAGACACAATTCAAACCAGAAAGCAATGGAGCAACCTCTTTCCGATGCTGAAAGAAAGGAAAAACACTGCCAACATAAAATATACCTAGTAAATATCTTCTAAAAATTAATAAAAAATAAAGACATTTTAAATAAGCAAAAGCTCAGAGAATGTGTTGCTAGGAGTCCTGCAGTGTAAGAACACTGAAGAAAATTATCCAGAAGAATAAATATGATATTTTTGTGAAGCAAGGAGCTACAGGAATGAATCCAGGTTACTGGATGATGTAATGTGTGGGAATATGTTTTTAATTATTCTTGCTGTTTAAAAATTATTAAAGATATATGTAAAGAAATATTTAAATCTTTAAAGAAGCATTGCTTTAAGTATTTCTTTCTTTTTAAAAATTATTTAAAAGCAAAATGACTTTAAAACAAAAAATGAAAACTGGAATAGTTCAGGCTGTGCTTTGTAACAAATGTAAAAAAGAAATATATGACAATACTAGTATCAAAATTAGGAAATATTGTAAGATTTGTAAATTAGCCACACAGTGGCATAATGTTCATTTAGTTGTACCTGTGATAAGTTAAGGCTCATCTGAGAGAAAATACTTTAAAAAAAAAAAAAAAACGGTAAGCATAGTTAAAAGCCAATAGAAGAGAGAATGCAGTACTGAAAACTGCTTGATTAACCAAAAGGAAAGTAGGCAAAAAGAGACAAAGGACAGAGGGGAAACAAATAGGATGTTGTGATGTTTAAATCCAACCCTACCAACAATTACATTAAATGTATAAATGGACTTTATACAATTACAAGGAAGAAATTGTCAGAATGAATAAGAAAGCAAGATCAAACTATGTGTTATTTCCAAGAGGCACAATTTAAATATAAACACACAGAAATATCAAGAGTAAAAATACGTAAAACTTTACCATATAAATACTAACTATAATCAAATGGGTATAGCCATATTAATATAGAGAAGAAAAAAAGGAACTCAAGGTAAAGAAGCTCATTTTATAAAGATAAAAGGTGAATACACGAAGAAGATACAATCATGTAAAATCAAAGTTTCAAAATATTTGAAGAAAAATAGAGCTAAAGAAAGAAATTGACAAATCCTCAGTCATAGTTGGAGATCTAAACAGCATTCTCTTCCTAATTGTTAAAACAGGTGAACAAACACAAAAAATTAATATGGATGTAGAAGACATAACTGTAAACAAACTTGACCTAATTGGTGTTTATAGACGTCTATGGGCAGCAATAATAATCATATATTACTTTCAAGTGCACATGCAGCATTCAGCAACATAGACCATATTCTGTGCCATTAGCAAGTCTCAATAAATTTAAAAGAAAATAATGTCATAACAGAATTATATTAGAAATCATTAAGAGTGAAATGTTTTAAAAACATTTTTAAAAACCATTTGAAATTTAAGCAGCACTTCTAAAAAAAATCCACAACTCCAACTGAAATCTCGAGTAATTAAACATATTTTGAGCTAAATGACAATTGGACCACAGCATATCAAAATCTATAAGATTCAAGAATAGGATATTTGAAAAAAATTGATAGTTTTAAATGCTTATATTATAAACAATGGGTTTAAAATTAATGTTGTATCTTAAGGAAGTTAATAAAAAAAAGAGTAATTTAAACCAAAAAGAGCAGCAGAAGAAGAGTTGTATACAAGGAAGTAAAAAATAAAGAACAGAGGGAAAATAGATAAGGCAAGAAGTGGTTATTGGGCAAAAATAGAATTAATAAAACTTTTGTAGATCAATAAAGAAAATACTCAAATCACAAATATCAGGAAAAAAATAGATGATATCCCTATATATCCTACAGATATTTGAAAAAGATATAAGGGAATAAAATGGAGAACTTTATGCCAATTAGTCAAACAAGATGACTGAAATGAACAAATTCCTGTAATATAGAACTGCTTAAAAATAATGCTAATGGGGACAAAAGTTGACCTTAGTTCAGTACAGTGTCCCCTAGGGAGGCAAATGCCTGCTGCACACGAGGGCAGCAATAGCCCTTATCACCTGATCCAGAAGTAACATCAGCAGGGTAAAGACGTTGGCATCTCCTGCATTATGAAGAAGGCAGGTAGCTGTCTCCTGCTTCTCTGCTGGCTTGTGCTCAGTACTGACGGGATCATCAGATGTTCATGGTAAATGTAAACCAAACACAGCAATGCCTCAGAGTACTTCGAAACAGAACAAAGACCAGGAGGAAAGAATATCTCTGAACACGATGTTTTACAGGAATAAGGACACTTAAGAATTTATGTTTCATATATTAAAATAGAAATGAAAAGAATTCCACTGGCATCCAAATGGTCTGTGAGCTATGAGATAACAACAAAGTATTGTCATAGAGATAAGAAAGCAAAGAGAAAAATTTGCGTAAAAACAAAAGTCAACAGAGGAATTACATTCTTTGTAAATTCAATGAGAACAGAGCTGACACTGAAGAAAATTGAAATAATGCCGTGAAGGAAAGGAGACTCTGGATGCCAATTGACAAAAACAACAATAAAGCAAGTTGGTAATTTTGCCTGAAGAAATTGTGGATGTGTCCGAGGAATAGACTAGGACAACAGAACAAAAAAGGAAATGAAAGACATACTTGAGCTAAATTTTCCTCAGTTGAAAAGTGATTCAATCTTGCAAGTCAGCATGATCCACTAAATACAGCCAAAATCAGTGAAGATACTCAAATCATACTCTCTCCAGTCCATTATGACTGCTGATAAGCAGGGCTCAACCCTTGATGTTCTCATCATTACAAACAGCTTTCCTTTAAAAACTGGAGAGTGCCCTCTGACACTCCCCTCTGTCTGTCCAGTCTGGTGTTCCTGTCTGCCAGGACACCTGCGTCCACGTGTTTGGTTCCCCTGTGCTTGGTCCGAGGTGTGGAGCATTGCTGATTCTAATCTTCAACAAATCCGTGCCACTGGATTGCTGTGTCCCTGTCATTCTTTCATCAGTTGTTGACTTCCTATCACAAAAACTGCAGGGGCTGTCCTAAACATGCTTGGCCATCCTCAGACTCTCAATCTTGTCTGTCCCCATCCACAGTCATCCTCACCTTCTACTTTACTATAAATTGGTATGTAGAGCTACACACACTTTGATCTCTACATTTTCCTGCCCATCTCTCTCACCACCAAAATTCTGTCCCCATTCCTCAACCCCAAGCAATCCTTACCCAATTTCAATCCGACTTTAGTCCTACTTCTAATCAAACTTCCCCCTCAAGTCAGTGACAATCCCTCAATGAACAAGTTAAATGGATTACTCCAAGTCTTCATCTCCTGCCCTCTCTCTAGTGGTTTCTCAAAATGCTTTTCCCCATATTTTCTTTTGAGACAGCATTGTTTTTCTTCTTATCTTTCTCCCTTTTGCTATTTTTCTTCCTATTGCAACACCTAAAATAAGTATCCTCCAAGATTCTTCTTTATTTATCTTCTATATCTGTCTGCTTTCAACCATTAGGTCTAAATACAGGTATCTGACTCTTAGGATCTCAAAATCCATGTTTTAAAATTTTGCCTCACGTTTGAGAGCCTAAATCTATATATCAGTTGCCTTATAAAGTTCCTAACCTGAAATATAAACTGGCAATTTAAAAGAAACATGTACAAATCAAATTCTTTTCTTAAATCTGTTAACAGAATTGTGGAAACTGTCTGATATCTCTGGCAAGGCCCCCAAGGAAGGGTTATATTTAAGAAAATATGCAGACAGGAACTGACTATATTGAAAGAAAACTCCTCTGTAAATGCTCAATCCAAGTTAGATGTTAAGCCACCAAAGACAGTCTAACTATTCTGCTGTGGCAGCAAGTGTAAGACAAAAATGAGAAGGATGTTCAATCAGTGTAGCTAAGGAAAGACTTGAAACCCTTCTGAGGACGCATGTAAAAATGAGCAAAGTATTAAATGTGATGAAAAGATAAAGAGTGACCACATAATTTACCCAAAATCACAAATGAAATAAAGAAACGCCAATTTGAGGGACTGAATACCAATTTGAAGGACATTAAATTTCAATAATAGCCAATGTTTAAACTTTTCCAGGGCTCATGTTATGCTAGATTTTCCTGAAAAGGTTAGAAGGTCAATAATCTATTCACCATTTTATTTCTTTTCAGCGCCTGCACCTTGGTGTTATCAGCTCTAACCAACTGAGTGAACTGGTCAGCCTACCACTTTATTTCTAATTTTGAGATTATTATCGAATTTTTCAAAAAAAAAAATTATGTGTTGTTTTTTGGAAAATTGCTTACTTTTAACAGCTTGTAGAGATATAATTACATACTATTGTATTCAACATTATGTGTAGAACTCAATAATTTTTAGTATATTTGCATCACTGTGCAAGTATCACAATACAGTTAAATAGCATTTCAATCACCCCAAAAACATTCCCATGCTTATGTACAAGTCAGTTCCCATTTCCACCCCTAGCTCCAGGCTTAACACTATTCTTTCAGTATGTGTAGGTCTACAGACATTTTATGTAAATGGAAACATGTAGTATGTGGTATTTCATGCCTGGCTTCTTTTACATAGAGTGATGTTTTTTAGGTCAATCAATGTTGTAGCGTGTGTCTTTATTAACTAAAGTATTATTTAGATTTAATGGACATCTACCTTCTATGTATAAAACTTTTACCATTAAGGGCCAGCCCATGGCTCACTTGGAACACCAAGGTTCAGATCCCTATATAGGGATAGCCGGTTAGCTCACTTGGGAGAGCATGGTGCTGACAACACCAAGTCAAGGATTAAGATACCCTTACCGGTCATCTTTAAAAAAAAATTTTTTTTTTAATAATTAAACTGTTCAACTTATAAAAATGTTTTATGTAAAGGTCTTTTACTTCAAAAATGCACTTAGATCAAGAATGAGGCTGGGATATCTGCTTCTACTGGCTGGTATAGGGATTCCACCCCTCAACCTTGGGGTTTTAACATGTTTCTACAACTTTCATCTAGACTTTTATGGGAGGTTGTAGCCAGTGCAATAAAGCAAGAAAATAAATAAAGCATTTTATCTTATAATAAAAATGAGTTTCAATATTTTTCAAGTATTTTTAAGGGGAAGTTTTAAAAATCAAGTGTTATTGTTATTTTTTTAATTTTATTAAAGTATCATTGTTCTTGTGTTAAGAAGGAATCACCCACATTTATCCCAAAATATAAAGTCTTCAGAGTTGTAAATTTAGTAAACAATCTTATATACAAAATATTTTTAAAATACATATGCCTATAGCTATGACTTCCAGCAGGAGTTTGAGTAAAGAAGTATCCTTTCAGGGTAATAGCAGTACTTTGCTAAGTATTATTTTTGAAGCCCAAGGAGATTGTTTTGAACTCCCCTCTCAAGATGACTTACTCTCCTGTAATATCTACGTTTCCATGCTCAGCCCTAAGAGTGATGTTAAAACAGAACTTGGGAAAGGTATTCCTGATGCTGGCCGTCCTCCCAGCCCCTGAACTCACCCTCCCATAATCCCATTTCTGGATCAACATGACCTCTGGAACAAGGAGGAGATTTAAATATGCTCTTCAAAGCCAGTATCTCCCAAAATGAGTCTAAAAATCACTGAATTTGCAAACTGACATATGTTTCCTGGAATTTTTTTTTAAAGGGTGTTTTACCCAGAAATGCTGATTAAATAACTTAAGGTTATTTTTGCCCCATAGTGTCTCTCTGAATTGCCAGTATTCAAGAGGGCCTTATAAATCCTCAGCGGGATCTAGAGAATGGTTTGATTTCTTTCCCACCCTTCTTTGACCACACACATTATACTTCTTAGAAGATTTTTCAACAACTACAGGCATAGCAAGTAAAAGTTTGTGAAGCATTGCTGCATTATTTTGCCTTAAGTATTGGGTTAGCACTGGTATACGGTGTTTCTTATGGCATGAAGAAAGAGCCGGCTAAACAGCTCTTTTAAGTGACTTATTCAAATCTCCCCATGCCCGATGAGGAAGTGGTTCCTTTCATTCTGCCATGATGTCTAAGGCACAGTTTGCCCCTCTCCTGCCCACAGGGCATGCTCCAACTCTCACATAGGGTCTAAGTGATGCCTTAGGTTGTTACAAAGGAAAGTTCAATGTGTCTTTCTGGAACTGGCTAAAGTCAGCTGCCCAGGGACTTGGCAACAGCCCCAAACTTCTCCTCTTGGGGGACCATGTAAGACTCAGAGACCCGTATGCAAATTAAGTAGCCCAAAGCTCTGAAGGACATTTAAATATCTCCCACGTTAAACACATAACAGCTCTGTAATGGCATCCCCGAGCTTTACAACACATACTCCTCTTCACAGGTGCACTAACTCTGCTCCTATAACTACCCTTGCTATTCCTTCCTCCTGCACTTAACTGCGAATTCATTTTCATTATCTTCTATTTAAGCTGTGTGTTATGACATAAGACAAGCCAAAGGTTTTTCTCCCCAGAACACCTCGTGTATTCCACATTCAAGAATCTTAATTTTAAGGCTTAGTTCAGCAATTTTACTTGGAATTCATAGACTCTTTGTTTTGCTACAGCTGTCTCCATTCCCCCTGCTGGGCAGGAAACCTGTGCTGTTCATCGCTCCGGAGAACATTTCAGGAACTCACAGGCAGGCATGTGGCTATGCCTGTGTAAACAGAAGTGAAAAACTTTCCAGACTTCATACATATTTTTGATAGTTTTTTCCCCTCATGAGTGATTTTCAAGCACTAAATTAACAGTCGTTAATTTTACTTTCTCATTTCAAATTATTTCTCATGCTGAGCAGATGGAAAAGTAGCTGCTTTCTGGGCTATTTGAGAATTCCTCCATTTTTAGATTCTGAAAAATGACCATGTCTGCTAGATCACAGTAGGTCAATTCCACTAAAAAGCAATTAATGAGGTAAAACATTGGGAAAGAACTCCTGAAAAAGCACTACACACTCAGATAGCTTCTCGGTAGAAAGAATAGCAGTCTGCTAAACTTTAAAATAAATTTTTGGGGCCGGCCCCCTGGCGCACTCTGGAGAGTGCAGCGCTGGGAGCACAGCAACGCTCCCGCCGTGGGTTCAGATCCTATATAGGACTGGCCAGTGCGCTCACTGACTGAGCGCAGTGCAGGCAATGCCACGCCAAGGGTTGCAATCCCCTTACCGGTCATGAAAAAGACAAAAATAAATAAATAAATAAAATTTTTGGTGATTTCTATCATTCTGATAAATTGAACATAAACTCTCAAACTAGCTTCCCTAAATGCTTGAAGTCTAGTTCAATAACAGTTTATTCAAAAAATAACATTACTGTATATTTGAATTATTTTATTGAAAAAAATTGTTATTTTCTTAGTATTTATACAGCTTTACAAAATTTTTATTGGAAGGAACACATTATGAATGAGATTTCATTGTAATTCTCAAAGTCCTATGACATATAACCAGTAGAACAGACTAGCTAAAGACAAATAAAACGTTTTTTTATTTATTCATTCATTTATCATCAATTTATTCTTTTATGTAAAATAAGTTATTTTTTTTTCTCCTTTTTGTCTTTTTTTCGTGTCCGGCAATGGATCGCAACCCTCAGTGTCGCACCCGTACCGGACTGGGACCGGCAACGGGATCACAACCCTCGGTGTTGCACCCACACCTCGCTCAGCCAGTGAGCGGGAACCGGTCTGTATGTGGGATCCGAACCCTCGGCGGGAGCGCCACCGCGCTCTCAAGCGGCGCACTGTAGCAGTGCGCCACTGGGCCGGCCCCAAAATAAGTTATTTAATTGTGGTTAGGAATTTGCTACAGGCCTGGTATAAAGATGAAGGAAGACTTAGGTGCAAACACATCAGAATTCCAGGGTAATTGGGCGTGGTTCCAGGACCCCAGATGTGAAATACCTCATAGACCCATTGATTTCCTTAAACAAAAAGTGATTTGCCTGGTGTCGCCACTGGATAGATGACAGCAAATATCCTTCCCTCCCTCTAAGGCAGAGGGTAATACAGCCCTGCCCTGTGCACTCTCACCGGTCTGTGTGGCTAGTTCTGGCCCTGGGAATAGAAGCAGATATGGCAGGAGCAGTGCAGGAGATGTACCTGTGAGGTTTGAGCCTCTTGCACTTTGGCTATCTGTCCTAGGGAGCCTGATTCCAAACAAGAAATGCTCAGAGCAGACCTCAGCCCAGCACACACAGCCTGAACTCTCACGGGTGAGGATTGGTGCTCTTGTTTCAAGCTCAGAAGGTTTATTAAAATCAGTATTTGTAATGTAGAATGACTGACTAACACGCCTGACATACTGACATGTGATAGGGACACAAAGGTGGTTGTATTCTAAATTGGGAGACAGAAATATATGCAAATAATGATCATAGTAATCTAACCTACCATTTGTGTGGTGCGGATTGTATTCCAGGCACTGTTCTAAGAGCTTTACAGAGAGTGGCTGATGCAAGCTTCAGACAACCATGTGAGAGGAATACAGGTCTTCTCATCTGGATTTTATTGCTGCTGAACTGAAGGTAGCATGGCTTGCTAACGGCCACACAGCAGGTCAGCACTGGTAGCAGGAGGCTGGATTTCTGAGCCACACCTCCTCACCTCCAGATCAGACAGGTATAACCACCTCACTGCAAAGACAGTACTGTCACTGCAGAGGCAGTGCCTGGCTCTGTGGGCTGGTCGTTCCACGAGCTGATTGTTGATGCTTATGCTATACATACAGACATTTACATCCCTGATATATTATATGCAGTGCAGGTATATGTGTGTGTGAATTTGCATTTGCATCAGTTTGTCCTTCTAAAAGTAAAAAATCTTTCCTGAGCTGACATGAAAAGGAAAATGTCACTTCTTGCTGCCAAAATGAATTGCATTTTGAGCCTGCTCTGTTGCTCTTCCTTTGCATTGTGGTCACATTTCTTGGGCATGTGACAACTGTTTGCAAGTGTCGGTGGGCATCTTCCTATTTGAAGTGTTTGTATCTGTCTGTCATGTACCATCATCATGTTAATGACTGTGTGTTACTCTTCTCTAAAGATTACACAAATGCCCCTTGGTCAAGGTATTTTGCTATTAAAGCTGTATCTAAATACCCAAAATGTAATGAGCAGTTGAGACCATTAACAGCAAACTTAAAAACACCTGTTTCACCCTCAGCTTCAAAAGTAATATTATTTGTCCTGTTTTGAACTCTGTGTAGGAGACTTAACTCTGCCCTTCTTCTTTAGTTCTGTGACCACAGCCCAAGCACTGCTGTCTTCGTCACAGTGTGCTTTGAAACTTTTTTCAGAGCCGCATTGCAGACATGGTTCTGTCTCTGAAATGCAGCTATGCTATTTGTTATACTTTGAGAACCAGGGTGAATTAAAACCATCCCTGGAAGGTTGTGCATTGAACCAGGAAGGAAGGAATAACTTCCATCAGACATCCCTGTATTTTATGTCAAGGCTCTGCCATGTCGTCTGGAGGAAAATCCATTTAATGAACGCGATCCTTGGAATCCAGGTGAGGCTCCCTTGCTGCACACGGTTTGATACCTGATGTCGGAACCTCAGCTGCAAACAAGGCCGGGGTTCAGACCTCTGAACTGAAAAGGACACCGCCCCCCATGTGGCTTGCGTTCATTATGATATAAGGACAAAGCATCACTTGGAAAGCATCTTGTTACAATTGCATTTGCTCTGAAAGAATTGCTTACAAATTCACCCCTGTTCCACTAGCCATATAAAGTTCCATGTTCTCTGGTTCCTGCAGACATCCCATGTCCAGTGCAACCCAGAAAGGATGAGGATCAGAATGACCCAATACCCACCCGCTTGTGTTTGAAAGAACCAAGGCCTCGGCCCTCTTTCCACTTTGTTTCCATTAGTTGCAAATCCCCCTTGTCCTTTTTAATTTTTAATTACCATTGTCTGTTCACCTTTGTTTTACCCATGACATCTTCAATTTAAACAGTATCAGAGAGGTTGATGTGAACAGTTTTCTTTTCAGCTTAAGTGACTGCAGCTCGTTTAGTTGTTAATTATGCAGGAAGGTTTGCATGGCTGAGGCTGGTAATTTGAATATGTTCTTGATGTCAGATCTGTGTCTGGGCGGCTGAGCCTGTAAAAGGATTATGATGATGTATATATGGTTCATGGCTAAATGGGCTAATGAAAGTACCTCATTTAATCAAACACAATTAATTAGATTAACTTATGATATTAACCCATCTTTCCGTGCATGTATAATTTATATTAATTGATTTGCTGCATTTGAGTGGACCAATCAGGTGGGTTGCTGACAGCCTAAGGACGGAGGAGGTGTCATTAGCATTACTTTGATGCAAACAGTAATTGATGGGTCAGTGTGTTTTAGGGATGTAGCAAAAGCTTTGCTAATTGTCATAAGAAGTTGAAATTGATTGTGTCTGCATTAGTACATAAATTTAAATTGATTAATGTTTTGTTCCAAAATTAATGTCCATTCTGGATGGGTGATACAATGCTTTATTTATTGGATTCATTAATGCAGTCTAAGGAAAAAATAGTGTTGAAGTTAGGTAACTGGGGGTGGATCGTTAAGAATGCGTTCAATGGAGCCAGGCTGGAGACAGCAGTGCTCCATACCAGCCTGTGCTGCCAACTTCTAAGCCCCGCTCCTAAGAACATTTGAGCAGGAAAGCCTCTGGTGAGCCCATCCAGGTAGAGCATTTAATTAAAGCTCCTAAAGACAATGACAATGGAAAGCACCGTATGTGTGATGCCAGTGGGGTGCTGGATGGGGAGGGAGGGGCATGTTCTAGAAACACAATCGCTTCCTGGCTGAGACTGGATGTTAAACGTCATCACAATTTATACCAACCTACAAAAAGAGGAAATGCTCTCAAACTTGCTTGAATTGCAATTTATACTTTACAGCCAATTGACAGAGATCATGAAATCTGAAATCACAGACGCTTTATTAGAGCATAGAATTTAAGCATAGGCTGCATTTTTCATAGATGCTATTATGTGGTGATTTTTCTTCTGAAGATTCTCTAGTTAATGTGATTTGGGACCTGCATGTGTTTGTGTTTTTAAAACTGACATTTAACTTGGTGAACTTTCCTAACCTGGTATCTGATATTTTCAAAAATTGTTGCTAAAACCATTTGCATTAATAACATAAATGCACATTTAGATTATTCCTAAAAGCATACATGCATCAAAGCACACAAAGGGAGAGTAAGAGATCTACCAAAAAATCAGTTTAATTCATTTATAACTACTTTTTTTTTCTTACCAAGGAAAGCTTAACATCTGCTTCTTATAAGCTGATTTAAATAGAAAATGTGTAATGCATCCTTTTACCAAATGGTTCTTTTTTTATTGATGAAATAAAGCAGTTTGGCTGTTTGGTTTTTACTAGAGTGCATTCATGCTCCTAGAAATGGGACATCTCCGTTTTCACAAGAAAACATTTTGAACTTCACACACTAGAGAGAAGAGGAGATATCTCTCTCTGCTGCCTCACCGAAGGATGCAAAGTATTATTTACAGACCACTTCCTGAGTTTGAAACAGTCGAATTATATTCAGATATCACTCCGTGTGGTGGCACTGTGTAGTAATACAGTGACTAGTTCTCTGAGAGCAACTTCTCCTTAACTTCTGTGACTGAGTTAATGGATGCCGCGTGCTGGTTGTCTATCGTCAGATTTTAAGGACAGCAATTCACAACTCGGTCGTATTATTCCAAGGCAGGAGTGATGAGCTTTGTCATGGCTGCAATTGTATGTGCTGTGTAGGGGAAATTAAGTTCTTATTACTTGTTTAAATTACGTTTAGTGCTCCTATTTTATATGTCCTAGATTTATACATGCCTATACACATATACAAATGCATAAAATACATTTGTGTATGTGTAAGCTTATTAAACATCCAGCAGAAAGCTGGCTTCGATTTGAATATTCCCACATTCTGATTTTTTTCTTCAAGATGGAAATGAAAAAGAGTTCATTGCTTATTGCTTGTTCCATGGGAAACAGTACAAATGAAAATAGCTCTCTTGTAAGAAAGTAGTTTCTGTAAGACACACAATATAGGAAAAGAGTTATTCTCCCTAATACTGGATTATTTTTAATGATTAATGGATTGAAACCAACTGGCAGTTCTGAAGGCAAGCTACAGAGAAGGGTAGGCAGTGGTGCTGTGTGCTGTGTCAACAGAGTCTACTGTTTTAGAGAAACACCCCCAGAGATGCTATAGCTTTACAGCATGAAAGTTTATAGCATACATACATACATACAACTTCTAGTTGTTTTTAAAATATTATTGTGTTCCTGTTGCCTTTGATGTTACTTAAAATCACAAAAGGAGAAAATCAGGCTACAGAATGTTTTGCATACTGGCAAGGGCAGACTTCAAATGAATATCTTGAAAATTATGGTCTTAAGTTTAAGTATTTGCTGGCTTTTAAGGTTGGGAAGGTAACAAAGATAGTGATTTAAAATAATATTGCCTTAGTTTAGCAGTTATGTGAATGGGTCACAGATGTTCTAAGAGAAAATTAACATGTCTTTGTTTAAAAAAAAAAACCAGAATGTCATGACAGTTGGAATAATTATATTGTTAATCAGGTAGTGGTTTATACTAAGGCATGGCAGGCTCTTTACGGATGTATCATTACCGAGAGCTGGGCTGTGAAAGCTGGAGAAGGCTGGAGGAAAGAAGAAACCCCTGGCTTCCGAATAATGCCGCAGTCGTCTTGCTGGTGGGCATGGGATTTGGGAGTCTGAGACAAACGCAAAGATTCAGGTATAATGTGCTTACTTCCTGTATCAGAACTGGCCTGGGGCAAGCACTGGTTTTTGTTAGGAATTGCATTTCAGAATGGCCATTATCAGTTCATCTTCATATCTACTGGAATGCTGCAGTTCTGTATCTCAGACCCCAGGTAGAACAATTCTGCCAGCAGTAGGTGTCACTGCAGTCAGTAAGAATTATTTTGGAGCATTGCTAAAGAAAGGGAAACGATTTCCAAAGTCCAAAGGAAGAATTATGATAAAATGCTGGCAAAAGGAGAATGGGAGTATTTTTGTAACGTGCTGTCTTTGATATTGAGTTATTGTAGTTGCAATGATTCAGTGGAAATAAAACCACTCTTGAAATTCTTTTCATGTTTCCCAAAGCCGGATAGGTACAAACAACATATCCTGCCTTAATCCTAGAAAGCAGGCAAGCAATGTACCCCCTGCAAGATCAAGCATTTCTTGTATCTATTTTCTCTTTTCTTTCTGAGAGTTTCCAACTTAGTATGTCAAACAAGTTTAGCACTTACCAAGAAAAATTCTATAATCCAAATACTGCAAAACTAATCAGGGCTTTTGGTTAGAAATTCTCAATGCACTTCAAAGAGTTCACCCGTAGTAACTGCATTATATGTAAATATACATAAAAATTTTTTGGAAAGGGAGAAAACATCTCTTTTAAAGGATGGCTGTGCCATTAAGTGCATATTCTTTAGGGCATGTTATGAACGTTTGTAAAATTTTTCTTAATACTGCATGCACAGACAATGTTTTAGAAAACTGAACTAAGAATTTATGTCAATTTTTTTGTGGGCATATGAGGTTACCAAAGAATGCGGAAAGAATACACTTTTATCTTTCATGTTAAGCTCCTGCTATAGACAACTATCAGACATTCTAAAATAGTCTTTTAGATTTTGCTTCATATAAATACATACCTAGACTATTAATGTCTTCTTGGCTTATATTTCTTCATGCTCTAAGGATAATAAATTTGTAATTTTATAATTCAGCCCTTTTAGTTCACATAGCTTAACTGTTTACCTACTTGGCATTTGGCTTCCATAAAGACTAGTATACAGTTAAGGAACTTGACCCCTCTAATAATGGCCTTCGGGACTTTATTTTTTAAGGTCATTTGTGCAAGATGAACTAGATTTTGCCAGAGGTTTATTTTGTACTGTGCATTCAAAAATATTAAAATATCGATTTATTTTGTTCTCAGTCAGGCGGATAACTCTCGTTCTTCCTCGTAAACTGAAACTCTGAATTCTGTTGTGTTTTCCGCCTCATCAAAAACAACTAGGGAAGGTCTGACCCCTATCTGACCTTCAGAGTAGTTTAAAGATGTGATCTTATGACAGTTCTATGGGAAAGGACAATTATCTATCAGAAAAGGCTGGCATTGCTGAATTCTAATCAAATAAGGAGCAGAAAGGAACATTCATATTGCTATGACTTTAAAGTTAACTTAGAGTTTGCACTTTCTGTTAACCTTTGTATGTACACAAGAAATATACTGTAAAAGGATACACTTGTGCCTCAAGTCTATTAGAATAAATCACTAACCAAGAAAGGTTTACATGAAATTAAAAATTACACAGAAACACGTAAACGTACCCTGCCAGATAAAAGTAAGTGTTGTGTTTTAATCTATCCTATATATTCCATGCTGAATTAAATACTGAATGGCTCTTAAAACTTTTCTTTAATTGACATATTACTTTAAAAAATAGGGTGCTTCTATAGGTTAAAAATATAAATTCCATGTTTAATTTAGAATACTCTATAATATGAATAAAAATTTGAATTTTGAATTTTACGTATTGACATTAGATCAAAGTTCAAAAATCCAGTAATTTCTGAGTTGGTACGTTTTTATCATCACTTAGACTCTTTGCTTGGATATGGTATATATGTAGTGGGACCCACTGTAATCATTTCCTGATCAGCTTGCCTGAAGATCTTTATTTGGGAAAGATCTTTATTTCTCAGCTATGAAGAATGATACGTGAGAATAGTTAAACATAGGGGAAGGATTTTGTTTTAATGTGTTGATAATAATGCTATGATTAATTAGTGTGGCTTACATGGAATAGAGATAGTTTTTAAATTGTCTTTCAGATTCTTTTCTCTTCAGTGTTAACCCTTTCATATTTATAATCCCAGAGTCGCATAATGTTAAGCATTCCTTGTATTTCTAGAAATTGATTTTTTTAATCATTTGTGGTAAAATAAGCCAATGGATTTCAAACATAAGTACATATCAAGACAATGACACCTGTTGTCTTCAAGGTCATTTAAGGTCTCAGGGTCATTAAGCTTCTGAGAGCCTCTGTCTAGTTTCTCCTTCTCGGCTTGTGCAGAAGAGACCAGGGTTAAAACTATTCTTAGCATAAGAAAAAGAGTTCTATAAAAATTTTAAAATAAAATTGATTTAAAAAATACTGAGAGCTTGATAAAGCTAGAAATGCCCTGGGCTTTTAAAAATTCAAATGAAAAGCAAACCAACAGAAAAGGTCCTTAGTTTAGAAGTGACATTTTTTATGCCTCCTGCAAAGATGTCTATAATTTGTTGTGGGGGGGAAAGAAAAACACAAAAAATATACAGTACATTTTTTGGAAAGTTATAACCAAAAATGTCATTTCTCTACTATAAATATGCATTCTTCATTTTGATTAATCTTTCTCTATTTGATATTGTAACATTTACAAATATCAGTTTTAAAATGGAACATGTGGAAAATTTCACAGTGCCAGTGATAGAAGGGTGCTTTACTATATCCATGTATACTCAAACACATAGGATTGGCACAGTACTATGGAAACTGCATGCCTGGAGACTTTGCTTTGAAATATTGTAATATAATTCCCAGCTTAGAAATGCTGCAACCATTACATTATTGACCTCTATCCCTACAGCTACCAAATGTTATTTCACATTGTATTTGGTCTCATCTATTACTTTTATGAAAAACCCCAACATGTTTGACTATGGTATTACTTTTTAAAATGTCATGCTAAGTGTTAATGTTTTCAGCTGTTAAAATCTGGGCTAGAGACTAATATACATAATTATGTCTGTAAACATGACAAAGAGTTCTTCAGTTTGTTCATGTTAAAGATTTGGGGCAAAAAGTCATGCTATTTTTGCGTATGTGTTGGTGCAGAAAAAGACAGGGTTGACA
Source organism: Galeopterus variegatus (assembly GCF_000696425.1). Taxonomy (NCBI): domain Eukaryota; kingdom Metazoa; phylum Chordata; class Mammalia; order Dermoptera; family Cynocephalidae; genus Galeopterus; species Galeopterus variegatus. Next base: position 459,359 of record NW_007726372.1, on the reverse strand, counting down.
CTTTTTCTACTAAAACTTGAAATCTGTGCATCAAATCATTATAAAATAAAAAAATGATTATCCTAATATAAAATTGTTAACACTTAAAAATCAAATTTGAGCTACAACATTATTATGGGGGTAAATATGTATTTATGAGACTTTTTGAAAAAATATATTATTGGCATTTTCCTCCTAACTCATTAATTTCTAGACATGAATAAAACATAAAATTTTTTTAAGGTAATACTTGGTCAGTGTAATAGCCAATAAGGTTTGTATTTATTTCCAAGTATCATCTTTGCTAGTGAGCAAAAAAAACAAAACAAGAGATTAATCCCAAGTGTAAAAATTGGTTATCTGTATAAATTGGCCCCAAAGAGTTTTCCAGAGCATTTTTCTTGTTATTCAACATGATCCAGTCAAAACCGTATTTGTCCCCTTATGTTACTCTAGCGGGGTGAGCTGAGTAAAGGGACAGGTGCCCACGTGTATTAATCAGTGATCATGGCAAAAAGGGTTATTAGGTGTTGAAGGGTGCCAGGACGGCATGAGCAATGAAGGCACACAGGACAGGTTATTGATGATGGTAATAATGGAGCCACTGGTCTCCGTACACTGGCGCCGTAAAGTTGGCCAGATGAGCACATCAGTGCAGAAATGTTGAGGGGAAGAGACAACATGAAGAAGTATGGAGCGCAGCCTCTCACCTGGCAGAGTTATTAAAGTTCATTGAAGGAAGATGAACTGTTTCAATATGTTAAACACTCGAGGCTGTTAAGGAGAGCCGCTGTCACAAGGAGCATGGCTGTGTCGTGAGCTTCTGTTGTCTTTTTTCTTTTTTCCTTTCTTTCTTCTTTTGGAAATTTGAATTTGTTTTCACTCCAGCATTACTTCTGTACCTTAGCTCTCTGCACAGGCTTTGGAAGAGAAAATAAATACAGCCTCTCTGCATCAACTTGGTGCAGAGCCTCTAATTTCTGAAAGTTGTTGATGAACTTGTGAATCAACAAACAGCACAGGGTTAGCTGTGCTGAATATATGTTAAGTATCAATTTGCTTATCCATTTGCCATGACGTCCTCCCCAGCTAGCTTCACTGCGCACAGACCCCTTCCACATTATTGGATTCGGGCATGCTGAGCCTTAAGTGGTTCCATGTGGAATGAAGACACAGCAGCATAGATACAAAGTTTAACCAACATCACTTGGAGTCAGAATATGTAATTTTAAATTACCCTAGTGTAATTAATTTGGAAGCCACAAAAAATAAGAAAAATAATTCTACATTTTGCTGGAGTACAGAGTGCTTTAAATTAAGAGACAGGCAGCTCTCAATATAAATTTCGCTTCAGGGTTAAACTTCCTTCCTCTGCGGAAAGGTCACAGCATGATTCAATGTTTTTAATCCTACTACAATCTAATGACATTTTAGGGGATGTTTGCAAATGTATAATAAGCTGCCCTGTTCAGAACCGTATTTGATTTTAGTATCTAAATTAGCCCTACCTGCAGCTGTTGGCATTTCTGTTAAGTAACACCTAGATGCAAAGGTGAGCAGCAATGTAAGGAATAAGTAGGACTCATCACAATGATAGAATAGATGCCCACTAGGCACTTCAAGAAACTGTTTTGTTGTCTTCAGTTTCCAGTCCCTATCGTGTGATAGAAAACAAATCAGTATACCTACTTACCCTTGTGGTCCTGCCTACATGAAAAGGTTATCTTTTAAGAAAGCAGGGTAGTTCAGTAGTTTTCATTCATTTAAAACCATGCTATTTCCAAAGTTACATTTCCATATTTTAGCATAAATTCTGATATTTCATATATCATTCCTTCTTCCAAATTGGCTGTCAGATTCACTCCACAGTCTCTTCTTGAATACGTATCCATGAAGTTGTGTGCTGTGTGTCTTCACTGTGTCTGTGTTGGCCAACTCAGACAAAGGATCATTCTAATTTGAAAATGCATTTGGTGGATTTTTGTTTTCTGGTTTTTATTATCTTTTTCTTTTTCTTAAAAAAGTATCTGAAATAAAACATACGCACACATAAAAATAGTGAAATCATTTTGCAGGATATTGCTACCCAATTAAGACTAGAGATTCCCTAATTCTGCTCAGTCACTAAGGTAGAAGTGGCCTAAGAAGTGTATTCCATGCTGGCCACAAACCCCTATAAATAAACCAGTTTAAAGCCATTTTCTGTCCTAACAAAAATAAAACGTGTACCTGCTCAGTGAACCTAAGAGCATAAACTCTAAACATGTTTATCGCTGGCATCACTTAACCGCAGTGTAGACTGGGCCTAAGAAGGGACCCCACACAGCAGCATGGAATTGTCTAATTAAGGCACCAGCCAGGAGACCCAGGTGGATGAATCACTGCCATTAAGCAGATAGCAATTACAGGTGGTTAGAGAGCAAGGCACACACAGACTGGGTGGAGTATGGGCGTGTCGCATGCACGGTGAGATGAACACAACTTTAGGTCCCGGCAAAATTTATTCCTTCAAGGAACAGGGCATTCGGATGGTAGAGTTCTTGTAAGTCTTTCAAAATGGAAAACAATCCAATGATAAAACTAAAGAGTGATTTTATCTGATGGAAGTATTGCTTGTGGAACAAAAGATTCTTTTCATAGTAAATGAATCATGACAATTTGGGAAATTCAATTGCCCTCTAATTTATTTCATTTGCTAATCTATCTCTCCCACAAGATGAGGATCACCTCTCCTGCTGGTACTTTTGGCAATGCCTGCTGAATGGTGGACGTCCAACAACGAGGACGTGGGATATGGGGCATCACATCAGGCTGGGATACGGGGTATCACATCAGGCCAGAGCCCTCGGCCAAGCTTCTGTCCGGGTGCTCTCTACCCCTCATGCACTGTCCCCTAAGTCCTCTGTCCACTTGTGCACCTGCTTGTGATCTGTCTCCCTCCACTAGAGGGTGAACCACACAGTGACGGCCCTTCGTCAACTTTCCTCACAGTCTCTGAGTCCGCCTGACACACGGTGGGGGCACTATGAATCTTTGCAAATGAAGAAATGAATCATCTGATCTGCAAGATAAACCCACACAGTAGATACTATTATCCCATTTTATAGATGAGAAAACTGAGTTTCAAAGAGGCTAATGTGCTGGAAGTCACATCCCTTCTCTTTATCTTGTTTTTTTTAAAGCAACATTGTCTTCTGTGACCCCTAATGTGTGGGGGTTTTTCCCACATGAAGCAATTCTCTAACAGATTCTCCAGGTGTCCTCAAAGTTGATCCAATTCTGACCCTGTCCACCTGGAGACACCATCAGACCCACAGGTTGGGGGCTTGGTGTCACAAGACTGTCCTTACTTCAGATGCCACTCGCAAGTCCTGGTTTCCAGAACTTCTGACCAACCCGCTATAAACTGGGGTTCCTATGACACCCTCCTCAGATTTAATTAATTTGCTAGAACAGCTCATTCCCAATGCCCTGAAACGGTTCAAATCCAATTGAATTCTTTACTTTGTGACTCGTTTTGTTGACGTTTGTTGTTTTGTGCTGTAAATATTGCTCTACTGTCACTTCGCCATACACACAAGGTTAAACGACATTACGAAGTATGTAATTAAAATCTTGGTGCTTCATAGGTTAAGCACATGATTTAACAGATATAAAGAAATATCAGAGACTGTAGCCTTCCTGCTGGCTCCACCTCTCTTCCCATCAAGCTGTTATCATTCAGGCGGGCAGCGAGTACTTTTTCTACAGCTAAACTCAATCAAAAATTTGCAAGATGGTAATTTTTTTTGTTTTTTTTTGTCCTTTTTGAGACCGGCCGCACCGCGCTCAGCCAGTGAGCGCTTGAACGCACTGGTCATCCCTATATAGGATCCGAACCCGCAGCAGGAGCGCTGCTGCGCTCCTCCCGAGTGCGCCACGGGCTCGGCCCACAAGATGGTAATTTAAGAAATTTAAGCTAGTCTTACAAAAATTTTATAATTATGCCATACCCTTTTTTTTTTTTTTTCTCTCAACATTGGCCACTCATATTTTCTTAGGGAAAAAAGGTAGAATACTTCTCTACAATGATTTTTTTTTTTTAATATTAAATTTTAGGTTTAATTTTTAAAAAATACTAAATGATTCTGACACGGGTACTTTTAGTTTGAAGTATATACTGCCAGTATTGGTTCACATGCATACACGGACATGCGTGCACACGCACAGAAACATACACATTTGTTCTTATAGGTGCTTTTTCCACTTACTTTATCCTAAGCATGTTACCTAAGAATCTTACAAACTAGAATGTGGGCAAGCCTGATAAGCTCTAAGTACTCACCAAAGCCATTAACCTGTCACCATTCTTACTTGTCATTCTTGAGTGACAATACCCTATTCACAATCAAATCCTATGATTGTGCATAGGAAGGAGTGGCTTTCGAAAGCAAATATCAGGACTACAAAGGTTGTGAAAGTTGGGCAGAGACCTAAGGCTTGAGGTCTGCCTGATCGTATTGCATATTACCTGCAGACCTTGAACCAACCCACCATTGCTAGGGAGCTCCAAAGTGGTTTTTTGCTGCAAACTGGACCCCTGCTGGAAAGCCCACCCTGGGTAGCCTTCATTGTGAAGAAAAAAAAATGATGCTTTAGAATTCCATTCCCTGCAGGCATTCACGAACACTTTTCTTTCCACTCTGAAGAAATGTATTGATTTAAGCTACCTTGTGGTGAGACATCTCTTTTTATATTCTCACCATATCTTGTGCATGACATCCTCTCTCGATTCAGTAGTCCTAGCACCTCTGTGAATGCAACAAGATATAATACGATCCCTCTGATGAAACATCAAGAAAACCTGGTTATATGGTCTTTGTTTTCCGGTGCTCACTGCAGAAACGAACATGCCTTCTGCTTACACACTTCCCACAGCCCAGCAGTGGAAACGATTCTTTACAGGAGAGGAGAGTGAGAGGAGGGCAAAAAGAGATTTAAACGAAAACAAAAACAAAACAAAAACAAAACCCTGATGTTTACATGGGTTAAGAACGGACCACCCTCAAGAAAGAGCCAGCTCCGTGGACGGTGTCCAGCATGGGAGCTGCCAGTGCAGCGCTCCTGTCCACACTGTGTTGGAATCTGTCCCCGCCTGCCCTGTGCAGTCGGTGGCTCTGCCCGGGGCCCAGCAACCTGTGAGGGCATCTTGCCATCTCAGCAGATGGGGGCCCTGCTGGGCCTGGAGTTTGGCTCACATGTGTTCCTTGAGGGCGACTTCCCAGCTAGAAATGTTCTTGTTTATCTGAACAGAATTTTGCTCATGGCCTGCATGGAATATTCGTTCATGAGCTCTATTCAGAGATGGAACTGGGTGCAGAGGATCAAGGGAGTTCAGTGGGTGAAGAGTAACTTTCTCTTGAGATTCACCTTTGGTGTCTGACCACCAACCTGTGTCACCAGGACCTCGACAGCAGCCGGCTGCCCGGCCAGGGGCTTCACAGCCCTGGTTTCTTTCCCTTCGTCTACCCCTCCCAACACTTCCTGGCCCCCTCCTCGGAAGGCTGGCCCTGGAGACCCACACCTGCTCTGTGCCTCCCTCCTGTCCTCCTTCGGGCAAATCCACTCTGCCCCTCCAACCAGGACTGTCCTTTTCTGTCAGCAGATGGACCCTCTCATTTTTCTAGTACTTTTTAATTCGTTTGTGGGCAGGGGGAAGGTTAGACACAGGAGGAGAAAGATGGGATACATTGTATCCATTTAAGGGAAACAATTAAGATGAATGATACCAAGGACTAGGGAATTTTTTTGTTGCAGCCACAAGGAAGTCCATTTTAAGATACCTCTTAGGGATTTTGAAACTTATTAAGAAATTGGAAATAATCGAGTTCCAAGTGCCACTGCCCTGACGACACACATGTCACTGGGCATTGATTTTGTGCCCGTGCTAGGTATGCAGCAGGAGTCAAAAGTAAGGACATGTACCATCGCTATCCTGACAGGTTTTGCGAGTTGCATTTGCCGCAGGAGGAAGGCCTTTCTCCTTCACACCCAGTCGCATGTTCTGTGTTTCTAGTTTTGCTCTCTTCCCATCTCTTCGTTTCCAGGCAGGTGTGAAATACAGAGTTCCTGAGATTAAGCCCATGACTTTTAAAGGCCAGTGCTTTCAGGTACTCACCCACAGAACTTTTACCTGGAAACACTGAAATCTCTCCTTCTGCCTCCCCTTCGCTGACCCCCTCGCCCCCACACTCCACACCCCACACCTTCCTCCTCTCAGGAGGGCACCAAGGCCGCAGGAGGATTCTCCTTCTTCTTCCAGCTCTGGGACCTCGATGTCCTAAACTCTAAAGTGAGGATAGGCCTGCCTGTCTTGTCATTCTGCAGAGTAGATGAAGCCCCCCAAAGTGATGTCCAGATAATAATTGATATGCAAACACACAGAATTTCACATTATTCTTCTAACTCTTTAAAGGGTTGAAACACAAACTCTGGATCTTTCTGTTTTACTGTTTTCAATATTGGGAGATTCATTTTTTCATTCACTTATTCAGTAAATACTTATGGCACTTCTGGGCAAGCACAGCCCAAAGGAGGGAGCCCAGCCCTGCCCTCCAGGAGTTTACGTTCCTGGATTTAAAAGAAGCTGCTTTCAGCAGTAACAAAGACCTGGATCTGATAAGCTAATTCGTGATGCGTTGTTAATTACTGATAAGTACTTAATGTGTTAGCCTTCTCACTTAGGATTTTTGTATTTTAATAGAAATAGTCCTTAACTGAAAGGCATGAATTTTTAACAGTGGTCACTCCAGGGTGTTAAAAAAGAAATTTAAGGGGAATGAGGATGTTTCTGGTATAATTCAAAATGTTTTTCTAAGGGGTATTCTGTACAAAATTAAGACCAAATTTTTTAAATACATGAGCATATAAAGAAAGATGTTTTTCACTCTCTTACCATTCATTAAACTGTGTAAGGAATCCTGGTTTATTCCACAAAGACGGGAGGTATGCAGTTTCAGTTCAGGGTGTGGCTAGACGTGATCAGAAACAATTTGTTGTGAAGCATGTCTATAAATACCGTAACCTGGGTTGGCACAGAGGGCAAAAAGAAAGGGAGCTCCATGTGGAGGACGCCTGGGATTCAGGAGAGGGAGGATGGGCATTTCCAAAGGCATCCAAGTGCAGGCCTGGGCATGTCCACAATAGGGTGACCACAGGTACACCGTGAACTCTGGAACATGGGCTGCCTACCTGGGCTCAGTTCTTCCCATGTGACACCTCATTTACCTAATCCCTTTTTTTTTTCTTTTTTTAAAGAACTCCTTACACCCATTTCAAAGATGAGGAAACTGTGGCTGGGAATTTTTGTCTCCCTGGTTGGCATGACCATGTGCTATGTCTGCTCCTGCCCTTAGGAGCAACACGGAGGGCGTCTCTAGCAACCGCTTCTGCAGCTCTGTGCTCAGGCCCCTCAGCTCTTCTCCCAGGGGTCTCTCCTGATCTTGGGCTTCTGATTCATGATCCCAAAGTAGGCGCAGGGTTCCACCAGACCTGGCAGAGGAGCCTACGTTTCATTGGACAGGCTCCCCTCTCTGCCAGCCACACCCAGCCTCGCAGCCCAGCACACTATCCTGGAGAGACACAAACTAGGTTAAATGACATTATTATCTTTCTGTTTTAGGGAGACAATAAAGCAATAGCTGCAGAGAATGGAGCAGAGAGGAGAGAACGGGAGTAGCTGGAGGTGTGCATGGCAAAGTTCACGAGGAGAGGCAGTGTTATGGCCAATGTCTGACGGGTAAAAGAAACTTGCCCAGGGCCAGCCCGGTGGCGCACTGCTACAGTGTGCCGCTTGGGAGCGCAGCGGCGCTCCCGCCGAGGGTTCGGATCCCACATACAGACCGGTTCCCGCTCACTGGCTGAGCGAGGTGTGGGAGCAACACCGAGGGTTGCGATCCTGTTGCCGGTCCCGGTCCGGTCCAGGCGCGACACTGAGGGTTGCGATCCGTTGCCGGACACGGAAAAAGACAAAAATGAAAAAAAAAAAAGAAAAAGAAATTTGCCCATGAGAACTGAGTGAGAGGAAAAGGAAAAGAGTTTATTTCTGGCAGCCAGGGCTATGCAGGCCAATCGAGGAGTGCAGCCCCGAGTTAAAACCTCTCGCAGCTTTTATTTTTAGCTAGGCGGGAATTTTTCACACCTGACACAATCTAGCCAATGCAAGCAAGCCAGCGATACATAAGCTAATTTTGTGAGTAGCCCTGTAGCCCCTCCCCACCCTGGATTCCCCATAGGGACTTTTCAGGCTAAAATGGCAGAGCTGCCTAAAATGGCGTTGGCCCTGCTACTCTGTTTATTCCCCCATTTATTTTAGCAAGCGACTTGTACAGAAGCAGAATGCATATGTTAAGGTCAGTAGGGGTTGGGGCGTCCCTTAACATTAGGGTGCTCTGCTGTGTGCCGGGCTGGGCCCTGACCCTCTTCAGGAGCTTGGACCTCGCCTAACCGCACACACAACTGAAACATGCAGCAAAGGCGGTCGAGACAGCACATCATTTCCCAAACCTCATACCACCAACTGATAGGAGTGTATGTGTAATGTCAAGTATAATGTTAATTATTTTGCTTATATACAGCCATATATATATGTAAAATTCTTTAAGAAGAGAATGAAGTATCACCTCAGATGAAGTATCACCTCCTGATTATTATTAATCTGTTATGTACAAATCAAGTTTGGGCAGTTGTTAACTTCCTCTTTATATGTGTGGTCTACAGGTGTCTAACTAGTACAAAGGAATTTGAACAGAAAAAAGTTCAATTGCCTGTCTCCCTTATTACCCAAGATGTTTTATTTCTCATTATAAGGTAAGTAAGACTAGATGACCTAAATTAAAACAAAAATCAACATTGAATTAGCTGAGTTCAAGAGAAAATGTGGCCTGCTGAGCTTTATGTGTAGTGAGTTAAGATCACCTGCATGTCCAGGTTATTACTGACTTGTACATGACAGAGTCTGAAGGGTAACATCTCAGCCAACACTAGAACAAATGGATCCTTCTGCTTTTCTGATTAGACACTTCCAAGGATCGCGTTCTGGAGTGAATTATGTTTCGCTGGTTTGTCTTATACAAACCCTTCCTGTGATCTGATTGCAATGTTCTGTTACCCAGTTTCTACCCACTCAGCATTTTTATCTACTTAGCACCAGAACTTTAAAGACTAATGAGTAAGGGAAGAGAGAGTATAGAACAAGGATCCCTCCTCAACTATTTTTAAGTAAACTGAAGGCAAGCAGCAAGCATATGCCTGTTAAGGAACCAGAATCTTTAAAACCTTTGTTTTATTTTTTTAACAGCCAATTATTGGTGAGGATTTTTTTTTTTTATGAAACATATGGCTAATTGATTTCTCTAATGAAGAACTTTTTCTGCTCCTGTGAATTTGTGTGTGTTTATGTATATATGTGCATATATGCATGCATGCATGCATGTACATATGCCTGTGTGTCAGCAGGGAGTTGGAAGAGGAGTGAATTTAACGGGCCTCTCCCTCTACAGTCTGCTCTGGCCCACCTTTCTCAGGGTTAGCTTATGCCCCAGAGCACAAGCCTGGTGTCATGCAGCACAGGAAGCCATAGTCCTGGCTCTGTGTCTCTGCTCTAAAGATCACAGCTTGTGGGACCCTGATGACAATACTGAATCCATCCAAGGCTCTGTTTTTTCCATTAGTGATGTGGGGACATGGATCCCTGCTTAAGGTGTGCTTTCAAGGCTTAACAAGAAGCAGAGTACAGAGAAGCCCAGAGCTGGTGCTCAGGATCTTGGCTCCAAAACCCAAGGCACCTGCATATACCTAGCCAGCATTACCTGGGTAGGGCTACGGAGAATGTCCTGCTTCCAAAATCTGCGTGACGACAAGACCTGTAGACTCCTTGCTCTTCAGGACCTAGGCGGGTTTACGCATCTGCCTGGGAAGAGAGTGATGACCACACCAGCTGGCAGCATGTGTAGTGTGAAAAGGTCGGCCAGCCTTCAGGTGTGGGTGGTCATGTGAAAAGCTAGAAGCAGTTTTGATCATGAAAAGTCTTAAATTACCACTGATAGTACGATGAACTTCCCCAAGACATATGCATATATAATGGGAGTGCCAACAGCTTTTAATGAAAAAAGCTATGAACCTACACCCAAAGGTCAGAGCTCTAATCTCAGCTTTCACAAGCCCCCCGCGGGGCAAGGGCCACCTAACGCTTTGCCCCCACGGTGGGTGCCTGTGTGGATCGCCTGGGACAAGGTCTAGACTTCAGTAAGCCTGGATCCCCCTGAGCCATTAAGACCCGCTATTGTCATTCAACCTGTTTTAAAGTAGTCTCCTGCCAAAGCACAGCAAGTAACTACACAGTGGCGCGACGTGGGCCTGCGCGATGCCTTCATGCCTTCATTTTGGAGGAGGACAATGGCGGGAACCAAACATAAGAGTAAAGACGACTAAAACCACCACGTGGGTCAAGGGCAGGCTTGGGCACACGCCGGGCTCTGCAGGTGCTCAAAGTGCTGCTCGGTTGTTATCCGGATGCCCGGGGCAGCATCAGGCCTGGAAGTGGCTGTGTTCTGTCCTCTTTAACAGTGAGACCTCAGAAAACACAGCAGCCAGGCCAGCACTGCCACACCCTCAAGTGCATCTGTGAGCTGCGCTGTTTCGTTTCCTGGTGCCCGGCTGCGGGTGGCTGCTTCCTCTGTCCATCTGCCCTACAGACGCTTGGCTGTCCAGTGAAATGGGTCCAGTGAGGCAGCACCTGCCCCACGCCAGCATCCTTCTGCACCTGAGCCCTAGCAGACCTGAGCTGCCCCTGTGCACACACATCTGTACACATGTGCTCCTCCTGACCACCTTACTGAAGTCAAGCCCAGGTGATCTGTGCCAGTTTCATGGGGCACAGACTGGAACATCCTGTAACTTTCTATGTGGCTGCTATCAAAACACAATTTTCCCTTCCTCTTTTGGGCTTGGATAGAGCCATGCATACTGAGGTCTCAATGATGTGTCTCTTGACACTGCCACGATTGTTTACAGTAATTTCACAGAGTCACTTTGTCACTATGTCAAGGCCACTTCACCCCATGACTGAACAGAACCGTGGTCCTCCCTTGCCAGGCACACACGGAGCAGGGGTGGCGGGGAGCAAGTAAATGTGAGCCACACAGAAGTTTCAGAAGTCAAAATATGGGAGAAGAATAGGTGAAAGGGTCAGGAAAACATCTGCGGAAGTTTCTCCCATGTTAAATTCTGATATCAGCCACACATCTTCCAAATGGCAGGGCAGGCGTCCATTCTTTGAGTTCTGAGGTTCTTTGGTGGATACTTGTTTAAAATGAGAGGCGGCTGGGAGTGGGAGACAGAGAAACAGTGAGAGATAGAGAAAAGAGAGACACACAGAGAGAGAAGAGAAAAAGAAAGAGGAGACAGAGAAGAGAGAGAGAGAAAGAGAAAGAGACAGAAGAGAGAGAGGGGAGAGAAAGGAGGGGAGAGAGAACAGAGAGAAGGGAGAGAGGAGAGTGACACTGTGCAAAAAAAAAGGGGGTATTATTTATTCCTTCCCCAAAACATCTTGACTCTTCACAACAAAGGTCAATATTATCTGTAATTCTTTATATCCACATGAAATAATTTTTATATCAAAAATTCTGCCCAAAGTATAGTTTGTGTTTTTTAATTACCAAGCTTTATATAACTCAGTTTCTTTTTTAATTTGTGACCAAATGTCATTCAGGAGAGCTGATCATTCAAATGAAGCAATATATTTTTAAGCGCATAAGTAGGCACACTGAGATATGTAGCTGTGATCCTGCGAAGCACTTTTATATCCACGGGTAACACAGGCTAATTCTCATATCACTCCGTGATGGAAATGACAAGCTCAGGGTAACATTCTTCAGTAGTAATTTATTTTTTTTTCAGTCAAGTTTTGCCCTTGAACTAAAGAGAGATGACATTAAATAAAATGATTCCAGTAAAATATTTTGGCCTTTAAACTTATTTAACTGTAACATACAGAAGCCTAAATTTCTACAGTAACACCTGCAGCAGCACTGCCATTGATGATCTCAACCCAGAATACGGTTTTATCCTCCTGTGTCCGTAAATGCTAATATCTACTCTGTCAGTCAGACCTGCGATTCTGCCTCACTCCAATAGTCAGGCCCTTGCTACTCAAAATGTGGTCCTGGGACCACCAGCATCGGCCCCACGCAGGTGTTTCCATGGGCAGAGGCTCAGGCCCACCTGCGCTGCTGCACCTGACGGGGATAGCCTCCAGCTCCCAGGCCGCAGGTGCACACACTCAGGCTGGAGAGACCTGGTCTGCATGCATCTGCTCTTACAGCTGTGTCCCAGCCCACTTAGCATCTCGGAATGTTTCCTGGTCACATCTCAGGTTTAGAACAGCAAGAAGCAGGGCCAGCCCGGTGGCGCACTGGTACAGTGCGCCGCTTGCGAGCGCGGCAGCCCTCCCGCCAAGGGTTCGGATCCCACATACAGACCGGTTCCCGCTCACTGGCTGAGCGAGGGGCGGGCGCAGCACCAAGGGTTGCAATCCCGTTGCCGGTCCTGGTCCGGTATGGGCGCAACACTGAGGGTTGCGGTCCGTTGCCGGACACGAAAAAAGACAAAAAAAGAACAGCAAGAAGCACCATTTTGAAAAGCCACCATCTCCTTTTATCAGATTGCCTTGCAAATTAAGGTAACTCTTGACCATAACCGTCGTGAAGTAGCTCCTCCTGCTACCCTCAACTTGTTTCATCTTACCTGATGCCTTATGTTATTAAAGCCAAATGAACCTTGCTCCCTGATATTCCCCGAAATTTCCAACTCTCTTCTATCTGCCTAGCCAGCTTAAGCATGTTCTATGGGCTGAAGAAGACGAGGAAGAAAGATATTGGGAAGAGATCAATGTGCCAGTGATGAATGAGCTTTCATGTGGATTAAAAAGCACATGTCGTTAAGGAAAGGGTTGATTAAATGAGAGTAACATTTCTGGAACCAGTGAGAGCAAACCAGAGCGAGAGTCTTCTGCGTCCTTTCCTGGATCGGTTGGGATGTTTACATAAGCTACCGGTCTTATCATGTCACTTCTGAACATGCGTGTATTCCTCTTTCAAGCATGGCCGGGTTTTAGGGTTGGTTTTTGTTGGTTTTTGTGTTTTTTGCTTCTATGTTTGTCATATTTTGCTTGTGTCTGACACTTATGTAATTTAAAAACAGCATCCTCTTGCTGGGAGTAAAGTGGTCATCTTGCCCACGCTCCCTCCCTTATGGCAGCATTAGTTTATGGTGCGGTCTCAAGCATTTTTATTCTTACAGAGAATGTGGATAACCTTTCTATGTTGAAAACTCCTTTGCAACCTTACAAGAAAAGCCAATTAATCAATTAGAATATCATGCTCGAATTACAGTGGAATTATGTGTCCCTCTGCTGAAAACCACTGGAGCTGGTGGTGCATTTCTTCAGTTAAGAATACTTAATCTCCAAATGGCACAGACGGCCAAGGCATGAGTCATAGCATACCTCCTCCTTAAAAGCCGTCAGTGCAAATGGTTTTGTAACCTGCATAAACCTGATATGCGCTCCATGTATGCGGCAGGCCAAATCCATGTCAGTGGTGTCATATTTCTGCTCATGTACACAGTGCTTTATGTGGTGTTACATTTAATTGCAGAAAAATAAAGATGGCTTTTTACATACTCTTCTCCTTCCGTGAGGTTTGATAAGCAGATACGATCGTGCTTTGCTATCACACTACAAGAAGTGCACTTAAGCCAATCAATAAGTAATGATTCATAACCTTTGAAGTTATGATAATCAGAGATTAGGGCAGAACGGGAAATTTCAGTGTCTAGGAAAAGGTATTTTTCATTGTTCATGTATCTAACTGTCCCATCTGTCTGGCTTTATCCCAGGCTTTTCCATTTTACCTTTTTGTGCTGCAATCTAGCATAAATGAATTATGCTGGAATGAGGTACGTTGACACAAATTTCTCAAGGCTCCCTGAGCTCCAGATTTTATTCTTTTGAGTTTCTTGTATCTGGGCCATTTGTTACATTTGCCCTGAGATGGAAATAATTGTGTGTTCACTATGATGAGCTCATGTGCATCTCCGTGCAAAGGACCAGAGCATTCTTCTCTCCCTTCATATAAAAGGCAAGTTTTATTTTTCCTTAGAAAATTGCTTTAGTACATTAGATCTATAGTATTGATATGGACTTAGAAAAATAAGTCCATACCAGTTCTATCAATGCTAATTTTTGTGTTAGCCATGAATGCCAAAAAAAAAAAAAAAGAAAGAATAGTAAGAGAAAATAAGAGTACATGGATGGTATTTTTAAAATATTCTTATTTCCTTCCCAATATTTTATATTAAAACATTTGTAATACAGGATTTTTATTTCCAAAATACTGCCTCCATTCTCCGGAGATTTAATTTGCTTTCAATTTTCAAAGATAAAATGGTATATTTAGCTTGAATTAACTTATTTAAAATGCAAACTCTTGGTTCAGTAAAGATCTTTCCTAATTTGGCTAAATAGAGACAATTTTACTGAAATAAAAATGTATTCTGCCTCTAACAAAAGGTGTTAAGAGAATTTTCTCTCAATTCTGTTCTTGCAATAAACATTCCCTCCTACAGAAGGAGATGGCTCAAGGTGTGAGCTAGTGTGGAGAGGGAAAGCCTGCCCTGTCCCTACAGAGTCCACACTGTGGGTGCTTCCTGTCTTTAGTCAGTGGCCATGACTAAGTCCCTTCTTCATGATTCACTAATGAAAGCAAACGTTAGAAAGTGTTCTTACAGTGTGCCCCCACTCTGCCAGGTGCTTTGATAAATCTGCGCTGGTCCAGCCTTCTGCAAAGTTGAAAGCAGTGTTCTTGCTGAGCCCACCTAGAGACACCAAAAGCAAAGCTGGGGTTGGTGCACCACAGCCACAGAGCCACTTCTCTGGCTGGCAGCTCCAGTGGCCACCCTTTCTCAGCAGGTTTAGGGCAGCAGGGAATTAGTCAATTACCTGGGAACCTGTTATGAATGCACGTCCTGGGCCTGCCCCTGGCCTGCTGAATCCCAGTCAGACTGCCACCTCAGTGCAGGGCCCAGAAATGTCCTTAAGCTCTCCCGGGAGTGTGTGGTTTTTACACACTTGGTGGGTGTAATACACCATCACCACTGCCGCTGGTGACTCCCACACAAGGGAAAGTTTGAGAACCTTACACTTTGGTGTTTTAGCCAACATCAGAAAGAGTAAGTCATCACCAACGTGTGCGTCCCAAAGTGGGACCGTAGGTGCATCTTAATTATTAGATGTTTTATTGTTTTTAAATCTTGATTTGCAGCTTTTAAATATGTAGGTATTTGGCAAATGGGCCCCCATTTGTACTTTACCCTGTGCCCTGCAAAAGCGAAGGTCCGGCCTAACATTTAGCTTCCTAGGCGTGACCCTGAGTACTCTGTGCCTCAACACTCCATTGAAATTCACTAAACATATTCCTTTTCATGATTTATGTAGACTTTAAAATTATATCTGCATCTATAATGAAGGCAGACTGGGGGATTCTCAGTATTATTTAAAAATCTGCACAACAGTTGCAAGCTGCAGGTTGAGCAATTGGATTATTAGTTTCATGCTTTTTAGCAAGCTAGCTGAAAATAATGAATCGCTTGCATGTGATTCAGTAATGTATTACTTAGTTCTCACCCTGGAGAGGTTATTTTCTTGATGCTATAATACATGCCATTGTTGATAATATAAACACTCTTAGAGGCATTCTTAAAGTAAGTAATTTGAATCCACTTTTGTCAGCTGTGGTTTGTGGTCAAACTATTAGATTCCACACAAATGCAAAATGATAATCTTGAGTTTTGTTCTTTGGGAAAAACGCAGTACGGACCCAGTGGGGTCACTGAAGTCACAAGACTCTGGGCTCTAGGACTGACGGCATAGGTTGGAAAGTGAGGTGCATGCACTGTCTTCCTCTTCTGAACCTTCCTTTGTTTCCTCATCTACAAAGCGTAAGAATCAGTGTGAGAACTTCAACGCACACGATGTCGAGCGGATGCTCCACAAATACCACTTATTTCTATTCAGAGACTCACGCTCTGTACTCTGCTCCCTCTGTGCCCTCAGGAGGTATCTACCCTTAACCTTGCCATCCAGCTCCCTAATGCAGCATTCTGTTCCTGAAGCACTTAATGGAGTACTTTAAAATATAAATAGTTACAATACTGTTGACGGCAGTACCAGAGTCCCTTTTATTAGAAGTTGGTGTAGATAAACTTTTGAGAAATAAGCCACTGTCATATTTTATTTGTTATGTACCAGACGTGGCTGTTCATATCTTATTTCCTGCCCAGACGGTGAGTACCTGCATGTGAAAACTGACGACAGGCAGAATAGAACAGGGGGAGACAGTAGATAAACTTGAGTTAATAAGAGTGTGTTAACACATTTCCAAATTACATGCTCAATATGTTATTTGTTGACCTCTGGACATCTTCCAAATTTAACTATTTGTTAATGTGGGGGAAAAAAGAACATCATTTGCCCTGTGGTTCTGGAGTATTTTGACACTCTGGTGTATTTATTGTAATTTTTTTTTTTTCTAAGTTAACTTGGAACACTGACATTAAATTTAGAGGTACTTAATCTTAAAAAGTTTCTTAAAGTTGATAAAACAAATCAAACATATTATCTGAAAAAATAACTAAAATAGGATGTGAAAACAAGTTCGTTGTGTGTTTCGTGGTATACAGATGGCTGCACGTGCTGAGTTCTGCACCAGCACCGTGCTCTGTTCTCGTGGATATGCTGGTGTATTTCCCACCCATGTGTATTTCACCGGTTTAGCTACCTGAGAATCAAACCATTTCTTACATCACGAACCTTGGGAAACAGTGTTTTGGGGGGAAATGGTTTTGGAAGTGTGGTAGGGCTCAAGTCCTGCCTTGCGGGGATGTGATTTTGAGCAGATTGTGTCACCGTGTGGAGCCGTGTATTTCTTGCTTGTGAAGGGATCGCTGCAAACTGGTCTAACTTGGTGGTTGTGAACATGAAAACATGTGTCTTGTTTCTGGAGTAGGGACTCAGTCAACATTAGACCTCTTTCTCTTCCCCTGAAGTTACCAGAAAACTGTTTTCAGGTTGTAATAAAAAATGTTCCAAAGTAGGTTATTTTCTGAGGTTGACAGATCCTGTTATTTAAGCCTTAAATCTCATCTTCAATGAGGAGGAATAATTCCACAAAAGTGGGCCCAGTAAGGTTCTTGTATTGTGTTTCTAATTAGAATTTAAGTTGCTTTTAATGTCAGTTATAAAGAACACTTGGTGGAGAATTGGTAGTTACCTGCAGAAACAAAACACAAGCATGACGCCTGGATGGTCTGAGCCTCAGAACATTTTCCCCTGGTTTTCAGGGAATGAACACATTGGGCCAGAGAGGGCAGTGGGGTGGAGCATTTGAGGAGTAGTAGATGACCGTGATTAAGTAACCTGGTTAAAAATTAAACCAACCAACATTTTTGGAAGGGAAAGAGAACACATTGATATGGCCCTGATGCCTGAAGTATTCCTGCCATCTGCACCGTGGAGTGTTTCTCTTGCTCACCATTCCTGATGCTAATAACTCCATTATTATTGGAGCTCTTTGCTCCTTCTGCCAGTGAAAAAATCATTTGCATATTAAAAAGACAACTTTATTCAGCCATGCTCTATAACAATCTATGTTAGAATGATCTTTTAGAAATCTTTGTGAATGTGACTTTGGGGAAGGTATCCGGCTGTTCTCAAGTCCAGTGTATTTATCTGTCAAAGTGGGATTAAAAAGCAGACTTTCTGTGAGGATTTGAGATAATTATGTGACTTACCTAGCAAAATTTTTGGCAGTCAATGATTATTAATGATTATTTTGCAAGCAATGTATTAACATACACTAGGGTCTTGATATGTTTCAAAATAGTAAATTTATTTTAAAAAATCAGATCATAGCATTATTTAGAGTATGAAAATCAATGAATGTTTTAAAATAACATCAAATTGCTAAACATTACAAAAACTTAATCCCCAAAAACCTGAGTTAAATTTTGGCAAAAACACAGGTGTGAGGAAACAGTAGTTTAGTCAGGCCCCCTCACCTGAGGTCCAACTGGGTGTGGTGCAGCACATCCTTTGTAAACAAGTTGTGTGGGAGTAGAATTAGTACACATGTGTGCCCATGTTTCTTTGGCTTGTTGCTATTTTTGTGTGTTCTTCAGTGTGTGAGGCAGCAGCTCTGAACTGCTGTTCGGCAGAGCTCACATCTACAAATAAAGCCTATTGTTTCTTCACCCACAGCTCCAAGGACCTTTTTCCTGTTACCTAGTTTGTAGACCTGTGTGTGAAGGGTTTGTGACCCAGTCTGGACAACAGGCTCGAGGGGTCTGTGAGCTCCAGACCTAGCTCTAGTTTTATAGCAGGTAACTAGGTGAAATTTCAGGAACATTAGATGCAGTTGAGTTGCCAAAGACAGAGTCTATCAATGGAAAATCTCAACCAAGAACAAGATCTGCCATTAGAGATGGGTCCTGAAACTTTCTGCATGGTAATTTAAGAATCTAGCCCTTGGGTTTGTCTATGGCAGGGCCTCTGCAGGGGCTCAGAGATGCAAGGGTGGGATTTTCTTGTGACCACTGGTAATGTCGCCTCCAGGAGGGAAGATGATGAGGCCATTTGAAGAGCACAGTGGAAAAGCAGGTGGCATGTGTGAGACAGGGAGGAGCAGGGGTGACGTGGAATGCCAGGGAGACATCCAGTGGGCAGTGCACCTAATGACCAGGGAAAGACAGGGGCTGAAGAAGGGACGTTGAGAGTCACTAGCAAACAGGGCAATTAAACTCATATTCATGGATAAGGTGGTCCTGGGACGTGTGCAGAGCAAGGAGAGAGAATCACACAATCTAGAAATGCTATAGAGGAGCCAGCAAGTAATCGTGGGTGCAGGAATGGAACCGAGAAGTGTGGACCGACCCGCAGGAGAAAGGAGAGTAAAGGCAGCAGAGAGAAAGGGCTTCTCAAGGCTCTGGGGACATTCGGTATCATCAAATATGTTGGAATTAAATGAAAACAAAACACTACAGAGTATGTTTCCTTTGGGAACCTTGGGTGGCCACATGAAAACTGCTCTCCAGGAGATCCTGAAGCCACATGGTCGTAAGCAATTAGAAGTGGAAATAGATTCCGCTGGCTTCACATGGAGCCCAGAACCAGCACAAGTGGCCTGAGGCAGACGTAACGTCACTGGGAAATCACCACTGTTCTTGGTTCATAAAACAATCATCTCAAGCCCAACACTATTCTATATGATAAATATTCTCATTTTTAGTTCAGAAATATAGACAGTGTTTGAAGAACATTGCACCTTTTATTGTTATTTGGGTGTTATGTAGAGTTTTTCAGATGTAAATGAATTAAATTTAAACAATGATTTAAAGTACAACCAAATCATAACCTCACTCACTCAAATTCAAGTGATGCCCTGCCATTTTCTGAAACATCACCTCATTTCATTTTGAATTAATCTTCTTAAATATGTCAAGCTAATTGAATGAGAGAAATATCTTTGAAAAGAGCTCTTTCTCATATTTGAGCCTTTAATTTTCCAAATATAAAATTCATATATTTTCTCAACAATTCATTACCTGGGGACCCCTCCAGGGATGGGAAGTCTAGCGAGAAAATTAATTCCTAAATGAGAAGTCCCTGCAGAAATGTCTCCCACGTGTAGCACAGTTATCTAAGAAAGGCTACCTCAAATATATGATTCTAGTCCAGGAACTCACCAAAAATGTGAATATTTATAAGGCAGCTCTCGAGAACAAGCAGCCAATCAACATTAGGTCTTTGATATTCATTATAATAAAATTAATCTTGATTAATTCATTCATTATTAATCTTGCATTCAAATGCAATTCCATAGAAATTGCATTGCAATTTACCAATTAATATACATGCCTAGATTGAGAAGTGTTTCCTTGCACCTCGAGGCACAGCTCTCCCTGTGCCTGAGCCAAAGGCAGGCCCAGAAGATCCATTTGTTTGAAATACTTGAAGAAAATAAAAGGAAATGCTAAGCTATAAAGGCTGAAGGAGGGGAAAGTTTTTCTGTCCCATGTTCTCTAATCTTAAAAAACAGAAATTTTGCAGCATTTAATAGAGAGGAAAAGTGCGCACCTCTGTCAAATGCCAAATAAAGGCTAGGTCTGTAAGCAGTTTAATTGAATTTTAAAGTTTCTGATTTCTACTCATCATCTAAATGAGCTGTTAAAGAAATATGTTTGTGTAAGAAATTCTGAAATAACAAATAGCAGGCCCAGAGCATTGGCTGTTCATTCCTCTGCGTTTTATGAAGTGACTGACCCAACACAGGAAGTGGTGAACACGTGCAGAGCCGGTTCCCATTGTTGGATAGGAAGCCTCAGGGCTCCACCCAGGAGGGGCTTTGTCACTGAATCAGCAGATGAGGCCACACGAAGACCTCTTAATTCTTACCCAAAAATGTTTTTATTATTTAATTTCACCAAACCCCTCTCAATTTATATATATTGCAGAGTGAAGAATGGATAGGATAATGAAGGGAATTTGATTGATAGTTACAAAGCTTTGGTTTGTGAAAATGTCTGCACCTCTGCAAAAATACTAAGGTTTTAGTTATTCATCCTCACCTCCAAGGGAAATAAATGGTATCAGTATGTTCTGTGGCTATCCCTTTACTCTGTCCGAGAACTGCTGATGTATGTATCCAAAAAGGTGCTGGCATGCTATATTCATTCTGTCCACAAGAAAAAAAAAAAAAAGTTTTTAAACAAAACTTGGAACCAGTCCCCACCCTGAGAATGTTTACTTAGGGCTTCCTGATTGCACAGGAAGCAAATGTTTCCAGTTGGTCTTATCAGCCCTTTGCCATATATCTAAGGCTATTGTGAAAGAAATGAGAACTTTCATCCACCCGTGAAAGGTACAAACTAGACTTTCCAATGCAAATGGAGGTAAGCCACAGCTTCAGTTTCCAGATGCAGAAGAAGTCCGGCATGTTGCATCAGAATGTCTCATTTCCTGCTGATCGTGTGGAGGGACCCGTCAGTACCTGCATGAGGGACTGTGCTTTCAGCGTGGTGCCACCAGCCTGCGCATGGACAGTGGCTCGGCTTCTGCAGCTGTTAACTGTGGACAATGTGCCCTTCAATCAATCCCTCTCACAGGCCAGTCTCAGAGAATAGAGATGTAAGAGCTATAGTTATCAAACCCCTCAAGGACAAGAAGGTCATGAGCATGTTTACAAAGAGAAACGGAAAAGGAATGGAATTGTCTGACACATTTGCCTAAAATATCCAAGAAAAGGAGGTGGATATCATCAGCATACAGCCCCAGTTGGTGGTGTCAGAGTTTTTGCCAAAGGACTGGGCGTCAGGTTTTGCCTTCTGAGCCACTGGTATCTAATTGTTAGAGCAGTTTCTTAAGCTGCTCCTCTCAAATGAGTTTTTATTACATCCAGGGAGGGAAAGTGGTTGCCTCCTAATGTGCAGTTATAAATGATTCAGTGTCTACCAAGCCGTGTACGTGGGTTTGTCTGTTTTCCTATCTTTTGAATTGTGACGTGTACCAATTTGCTATAATAGAAATGAAAATATATTAAATCTCATGTACGGATATACAACCACGTACATATACATATACTTGTGTACATATATTATGTGTATATGTGGAGAGAAAGAAGACAGTGCCTCAGTTATGCTGAAATCTACATTCCAGAGTGTAAGGTGGTCTGAAGGTCGTATTTTATCAGCACCTGAGCTTCCAAGGAGGAAACGGGACAGCAAAGGGAAATCCGAGCTAGTAATCCCACAGCCAGGGAGCAGATACTCCTCCTCCAGGGCGTTCTCTGGATCACTCCTCCTGCTGGCAGGCATAGTCCCTGTCCCTGGAATGAGTTTTGACCAGTTGGGGTGTGAGCCATGCAGTTTCGATGCTGGTATCTAATGGGAGTGAAATAGAGAACCAATATCTCCAGCATCCTCATGATTCAGCAGTTCAAACGAACTAAATGTCGCTGAAGGCGGTGTGGACCACCAGAAGGACGCGGATACGGGAATGGCGAGGGTCAGTACTTGAGGTGTACGCAGGGGCAGCTGTCATGTAGGGAAAGTTTGAACACTGCCCGAAAATACCTGGTTTCAGACATCCACCTTTCTACCTGTTAATCCCACAGCTCTCATTTGAGACAAAAATAATCACCCTGCAGACAAGACAAAAATGTTCACATTTGATAAAATGTCCATTAGATTTGACAGCTCTTACCTCTTGGGTGTGCATTGGCAAGATGGTCTCTCTTCTCTCTCTAACCTCTCCCTAAGCAACCTTGTTCACGTCCAGAGCTTCAGTTACTTCAATTACCCTGCACGCAGATAACTCACACACTTGGTTCTGAAACCCACATGTCCTTGTCCTTCAGATCCACGTGTCCAACATGGCCTCACTCGATGGCTTAATGGCACTTGGGTGCCACACAGCCAAGCGCAGCCTGCGGCCTTTCCCTCTGATGCCTGATTCTATTCGAGGGTTCCTTCTCACGTCTTCCCGACTGCCCGAAGCCTGGAGTTAGGGAATACCACAACCACCCACTTTCAAGGAATGCAGAGGTGTGGGAAGGGGGCTGGGAATGTTCACCGCCACCAGCATGGCAGGTGTTTCTCACTGCGGGCATCTCCCTTGCACCCCACACTCCACAGAGCATGTCCCATCTGCAGGCTGGTGGGAGAGACACAGATTGGCATCACCTGCGGGAGCAAGAGGCTCCGGCAGGACATACTGGAGCATGCTCTCAGCCGAGAAGAACAGATCCAAAGGAAAATGTCAAATATATCAAGCTGGGGCTCCAAGGGGAGAGGTGTACAGATGTCGCTCTTGGGGACACGTGTTCTTCTGGGAAGACAAGAAATAAGCCAGTTAGCAAAGGTTTCAGAGTTCAATAAACAGGACACCATGAGGAAGGAAGAAGGTAGAGATGGCTGAAGAAGGGACAATGGTGGGGATGTGGGAAGGGCCTCTCCGAGAGGTGGGGGTTTAGCTAGGGAGAGGCGTGGTAAGATCACTGCAGGAATGCACAGAGCAAGTTCCTCAGGCAGGCAATGGCAGGTACCTCCTGCACGGCAGGTCCCTCAGCCTGTGAGTGAGTCAGATTTCTATTATGGGAGCAGCCCAGTCCAAGGTGTAAGGCCAATATTGCTGTAAAATCTTAAGAGAAGACTGAAGTGTATTGCTTGGCAATCCCTCCTTCAGAAAGTGACATTGTTTTCTGCAAGTCTGTGGAGTGGCATCTCATCCCTTTGGGCTGGGGAAGGAGCTGCGATGTGCCCTGAAGTACTGAGTCCGCTGCCTCTCGCCTGTCATAGGTGAATGGACAGCAGGATCGTGGAGTCGTGCACTAGTAATTCCACGGCAGCTGCCGGCCAGGCACCTTCAGCACCAGTCCTGTGCCCAGCCACGCCCAGGTACAGCTCAGTCAGTCTAGGCTGCCTGGTCAGCCACAGGAAACTGATTGCAGCACAAGAAATGAAGGGGTTGACAACAGAGAGGAAAGACTGGGGCGTAGAGCAGAAGACCCGAAGTTGACACGAAGTATGTTCCCGCGTAGTGCACTCTTCCTAAGCTGTGCTGCCTGACGGAAGCCCCGATCTCAGCAGCTTGTAACGACAGATCTATGTATCTCCTGCTCAGGCTCCACGTGGGCTCTGAGTTAGCTGAGGCTCTCTGGCTCTGGTCTACATCTTTCCATCCTGGGATTCAGGGCGAGAGAGCACATCCTTTCTTTTTTAATTGTACAATTTTACCATATGATCTTCATAAAATTTCCAGTGGGGTTCAGTTTTTATCACACCTATTTCAGGGATACAATTGAGGGATTTTCAGTAAATTTACTGAATTGTGGGTTAGTGTATTTTAGTGACCCATTTATAATCCCTGCTGCCTGTTCTGTTAGTTCTGTTCTTACTCCCATCCCCTGGCAACCACCAATCGACTATCTATTTCTGTAGATTTGCCTGTTCCGGACATTTCATATAAATGGAATCATATGATATGCGATTTTTTTGTGTCTGGCTTCTCTCACTGGGCACAACGTTTTCAAGGTTTGTCCATGTGGTGGCATGTGTCAGTACCTCAGCCCCTTTGTGGCCGAGCGGTAATCCGTTGTGTGGATATGCCACATTTTGTTTATCCACCATTTATTGATAGACAGTTGAGTGGTTTCTGCTTTGGGGGAACTGTGAAGAGTGCTGCCATGAACATTCACACACAAGCCTTCCTGTGCACATACGTGTTTATTTCTCTGGGACGGGACTAGAATTGTTGAGTCTTATGGTAATGTTATGATTGACTTATGAGGACACTGCCAAACTCTTTTCCAAAGTGATTGTACCACTGTAGACCTCCAGTGACATTCATGAGGTTTCTTATTTCTCCACATCCTGACCAGGATTTAGTGTTGTCTCTCTTTTCTACTGTAGCCATTATTGAGGGTACAGCTACTCTTTCCTGATCTCACAGAAGACAGAAATAGAACGCTGCTCGACAGAGGCAGCAGCTCTCAAAGTTGCTGCCCTTGGAGGGCAAGCATCACAATTCATACATACACACATATACATGTATGCACACATGCATGCATATGCATGTTGCTTTCTATATGTATGCATACACCCATATACATATTTCATTCATCCATACGTGTACACACATTACATTTCATACATACACACAGGCATACATACCATATTTCATATATACATGCACACATACACTGCATTTCATACAAACATACACATACATATATACACACATGCATACACATCATATTTTATACATACATACATATGCACATATACATCATATTGATAATATATGTGCACACATCTTATATATATATATGTGCATACACATCACACTTCATACATACATACAAGCACATGTGTACACACATCCTATTTCATACACATGTGCATGCACACACGTGCACACACATCACAATCGCACACACACGTGCACAAACACATCACAATCCATTGGCCAATGTAAGTCATATGGACAAGACTCACATCAAGGGTTGAGATGTGTCCCCTCCCACAGACAGGCACTATGGGTCCCACAGCAATAGTGGATGCACAAGATCCTCTTGCAGAGACAGGGAGCAAACAACTGTGAAAAGTAATAAAGCCTAGCACAGTCCCTAAGGGCTCTATGGTCTAAGGTGAGGACTAAATCATTGGGAACAATGCGCCCCTGAACGGAAAGCAGGAAACAGACACCAGAACCAGCCAGAAGACTGATATCAGGGTTTCCAGTCGTGTTCACTAAGATGCTCTGGAGAATGTGGGGTCATTGGACAAAAATGTTTGGGAAATGCTAAACACCACACCCATCTTTTGGAGAGTCACCTATACTTTTAAGTAATAAAGACTCCAAGTAATCTTGCAGTAATAAAATCTATTTAACTTTGACCCAGAATCTCTAAGACTGGCTTGATCATGGAATATTTTCTTTGCACAAGAGACTCAAGTTCCCATGATATGTCCTCTGTCTAGGAATGGGGTTGACCTCGAAATCTTGGGAAGAGCTAGCCTAAGCCTGAAAAGGCACGACCGTTTCCCTGTGACCTGTCTCTGTTCAGACTCCCTGCTGTGTCTTTCTGTGTGTGCTCTGATGTGATGATTTTAAGGTTTACATCTTGCACGCTTCCCTTTAAAACAAGCAAGACATAATTTCGATGTGCTATAAGCTACTATCAGGTAAATTCTTCTTGGGTTTCAGAAAAAAATATAATGCAAGTGGTCCAATGTTTAACCAGGAAAATGTGAAATTAATGTATATTTTCTTCTCAAGTAACTGTTTTTCTCAGAAGAAAACAGACATTCTAGACAAGGGGGTGGGGAGAAGCAAACAAACAGAATATAGGCAGAGAGAAGGAAAACTTTATTGAATTTAAATAACAATTTTCTCAAGGGCACCTACCCTAGTACATCTGGGCTCTTGGGAAAGCCACAGCTATTGACACAGGAGACGACAGAGGATCCATATGAAAAAAACTCCTCCAATTATCGGCTGCCTGTGTAATTAGAAGCAGAAAGTATCAAACCATT
Organism: Galeopterus variegatus; assembly: GCF_000696425.1. Lineage (NCBI taxonomy): Eukaryota > Metazoa > Chordata > Mammalia > Dermoptera > Cynocephalidae > Galeopterus > Galeopterus variegatus. The sequence goes on along the minus strand of NW_007726372.1, from coordinate 433,196 downwards.
TGTGCAGATTGATAGACAGGATATGTATAATGCAGAGAGATATAAAGGTTACTGTCATATCCTCAGAGCTGAAGAAAAGCAGGTCCACTGTTCTTGAGGAATTCAGTTACAGACACACACTAGACACTGAATAATATGCTGCCTTCCTTTTCTATTGTAAGAATAAATAGATTCACCTCTCAGGGCTTTTCTGCATTATACTGAATCTATTTATTTAATTTATCGCACATACACACAGGCATACATATCATATTTCATATATACATTCACACATTCTACATTACATTATGGCACCTGTAATGTACGGAGACTGTGCCAGTGTTATTATATGAACATATTTGATGAAATTATTTAAATAACAATTAATTTTATGTTGCTTATAGGGACTGCCATAAAAGAAATCCTACCATTTTATATCATAACACGTTTGTTTAACATAAGTGTAAAACATGACCTATTTAAGGTACATCAAATTCAATTTTATTTATATGACATTATACTTGCCATTATGTCCACTGTCTGAGGAAAAGATTCTTGACAATCATTAGATATTGTCTTATTCCTAAGCTTTTTAAACTGAGTCAACAAGAGGAAATCAAAAGCCTTGTGTATTTTTCACTTTCAAAAAAAAGAAAAACTCTTCTAATAGTCTGGTTGGGCAAAAGGCTATTAGTTTTTTTCTGTCATAGAGGCAATATTTATTTAACAATGTTAGTCGAGCAACCTTTTTAAACAGTTTATTTTCAAATAGAAATCTTGGAAAGTGGGATGTGAAGCTTACACCTGCCCAGGTACAAAGGTGGCTTCCACAGTAGCAAAGGTTGCCCAGGACTTGCTGTGAAGCTCACCGTTAGGCACCCTGCACTCACGAGGAAGACGTCTGGCTTCATGACTGGCAGGTGTGAAACGCCCATTCGTGAAGGTGCCTAATAAAACACAAAGTATACACATTCTCCGTGTGTGTACTGATAGGCATGCCTCTTGTGCTAGCATCCCTTGTCTTCTTGTGTTTTACTAAAGGATAGTACAGTCAATTGTCATAGTACCCTGTCCCACTCACTGAGAAGGCCAATGCAGATCCTGCGTTCCTATGACTGTTGGCAAAAGCAGGACTGAAACCATGTTGGGATCTAAAACCACCTGGGCTGTAGGAAAACTTAAAAGACACAGTTTTTCCTTGGCATGCATTTCTCCGAGTTCCTTCTTTTCCCATGGTTATTTAATATTTTGAACCTTGGTTATGGAGCAAGATGACACATTTATATAAATGTAAAGTTGTTTTCCATTCAGCCTGCAGGTGCAAACTTGCCATGAGACATGTACTATCCAGACCCTGAAAAACCAAGAAAGACATCAATAAAGCTGTGCTGATTCTACCCTGAAGCAAATCAGAATCCTGCAGGACCCTAAGATAACAGCAAGGATGAGAACAGAAACCAGACGGAGCCTTGGTGAGAATGTGTACCTGGCCCCTTGCACATCCCCCTCCCGTCTGCTTTTTACTTCCCACGTTCCATTCCCTCAACCCCCTCTTAAAGAACCCCTCAGTAAATCTGAGTATTGGAGATGGTTCTAGTCTGGCCATTCTCCTTCAGGTTTACTGAAAAGATGTGTTACCCAACATCTCTCCTCAGGTCACCATATTCCTGAATAAAAGCTGACTTCCTGTACCACCAAAAATTTGACTTTTCAGTTGTTTACTTTTGATTGGGGCAGGCACCTAGACTTGGGTTTGGTAACAAGATTTTGGCAAGCCAAGCCAGGAGCTGAATGCCCTGAGGTAGCAGATTTTGGTGAGCCAAGCCAGGATTTTTGTACAGGGCAGGCAGCTAGACTTGGGTCCAGTGACAAGACCAAAGATGTCACCATTGATACGATTGCCCCTGAGGGCACTGATCCTACAATGTTGACTAGGGAATATCATCCCTGGGGATATGGAGTGGATCTCTTCCTGCCATGTTCTCAACATCCACTGCTAGACTGCATGTGTGTGTCTCTCCCAAATTCATATGTAAAAACCCTAAGCCCCGTGGGATGGTATTCAGAGGCGGGGTCATTGAGATGTAACTGGTTTAGATGTGTTCATGAGGGTGGTGTCCTCATGTTGGGGTTAGTGTCCTTATACACTAAGATGAGCTACCCCAAAGCCTGGATCCCCAAGTGACCATAATGAGCACAGCTTGTTGTAGGGTGGAGAAAACAAGTTCATCCACCTGATTTTAAGGCATGGATAGCTGAGTATTCTTTGTTACCATGGCATGGCCAAGCCTGTGCTGACCACCAGACTTGACTGAGGGCCTCTTCTCACCCCAGGACATGTCACTGTTCCAGGTGTGGCTGTGACCCTCTCTTACCATACCTTGGAGGACTCTGTGATGAGGATGTCACAACCCATCCTGTGCAAACACATCCAGGGGACACCCAGATCCCCAGGACTTCCTAACTCACCCAGCATCCCTCACAGACAATGTTCTCTCTCCTTCTCTCCCAAAATAACCTAAGTGGAAAATCCAGTCCTTTCCTTCACTCCTCTTAGTACAGCTGAATAGACAAAATTTTATATATAAAAAAATCAGCTTATTAATCTTATGCTACTAAAGAAAAGAAAAGATAAATTTCAAATGCATAAAAAGTTAAGCCTTGTCCCATTCCATATGTGAACTCCTAGGATTCAACCCAAAGAACATTCAACGTTGTCTGCACCTGGACTGGGTTTTGGGAATTTAGCACCTAAATTTCCTCCTGGTAACAACTTTTGTCCTACTTTCTACTCATTCATTCAAAAACCATTTGCTGAGAGTGTTTATCAAACATCAAACACACGTGATAAAAAAAAATACAAATATTTGGGTTCAATCAAGACTTAATCTCGGTGGGTAGGAAGATGTCTTAGAAGTAATAATGTTTAAACTCACAAAAAGAAAATAGTTCACAAAAAGAAAATAGAGCAGTTACAGAAATATCCATTTTGATGGAAAATAAGTGGTCATTGGAAAAGCGTGATATGAGATGCACCTAACAGGTGCACAGCAGGTTCTTCCCGCTTACCTGGTCTGCACCTGCTGCCCCTTACCAGGCTCACACCTGCTGCTCCAGGCTCCTCTGCACCTGGGCATCCTACGCCTCCACCCACACAGAATAATTTATCTTTCTCAAAAAGAGGAAACACACGGGAGGCACGGGGATGCCTCGAGCCTGCCATATGTCGTTGCCTCCATCATGCAGGCTCCCCTCACTTCACGCTTTCTGTCTCTTATCTTCACTTTGGTCTGCAGTAATTTTTACTCATTCATGGCCTGGAAAATTACCAGTTTCTGCAGGAATTCTCTTTTCTGCAAACTTCTGCTACTGTATTTAGAAGACTTTTGGCATTGGCCATGTTATCTCTCCTGCTGTGAGTAATGGTGAGTGACAGGACACTCACTCACAAGTTTTGCCTGAGCTACCACATGCAAAGGGAGAGGCCAAAAAAACAAGAATGCGAACATTTCCACATCACGTCAAAAAATCACTTCACTTCATGGCTTGGGAAACTCATCAGCCTCTGTGAGCGTATAAGTCAGGGTTCTAGTGGATTTTGAAAGCGAGAATTTTTCAAGAAAATTTTCTTTGGGGGAGGAGTGTGTTTCCAGAGAGCCTGTTCCCACATTTTAAATTCTATGAGAGGGACAATCAGCACAGAGCCCGGGACACCATCACCAGGCATGGCCAGTCAAGCAAAGTCCCTTGCCCACCCTGTGCTCTTCTCCCAACCTCAAGGGCCAGTGCTGAGCACCAAGGGTCAGTCTCAAGAGGAGGTGGAGGGTATTAAAGCTCACAGCCTCCCTGAGGAGAGGTGCATGGCCCGCAGCCAGCCCTCCCAGCGGTGGGAGAGGAATCCGTCAGCACCAGGGATAAGTTCAGTGACAGGACTGGGACTATGTTCGCAACCGAATAAGAGTTTAGAGCACATTATTACCTAAAAGTTAACCAAAATCTATGGGATCTGTAGGAATTTTCTTCTAATTATGGGGGGAAAACTTCTCCACTTTCTACACTTTGAAAGCACAACATGGGGCTTCCCTCTGTTCATTTTGACTTCACGTGGCCACTATTCCACCCAGCAGTCAGGCCCCTAAGGGCCCCGTGAGGACTGAGTCACTTAAATTTTCCCTTGCATGCTCTATCAGCACTGTAAATCCAAAACAAATATCCATGGATTTTTAATTTTCAGATGAAAGCCATTTCTACTATTACTCTTAGGCAATATTTGAAGATTTGGGGTATTTTTAAAAATACATAAATGAACATATGAGAACTCTTAGCTCAGTGACAGCAGTCAAGGGATTTTAAGGGAGGATTAATCTTGTGTTTTCAAAGTGATGGGATTCATAGTTCTGTGCACAGAAGGCCAACGTAGATGCCATACTGTCAGGAAATGTGTTTCTTAAAATAATAAACCAGTTCTGCCAGCAGCAGGTATGGAGCACACGGTCAAGGAGAGACAGTGCTGTGTATTTCAGACACTCCATAGCCCGGTCTCTGCCACTTTTCAGCTGAGGGGTAACAAACAACCAGCCCTTCACACAGGCCCTAAAATCATGAGCATCTCGAGCCAGTGCAAGTTCCACAGCTGGTTGAGGGAAACATGCACACACACTCTCACAGGCACATGCGGTATATGTATATATAGTTATGTATATAAACACAATACACACATAAAGGATACATGTGCAATTAATGTGTATATCTGCATATATATATATGAAACACACACAGCATACATACACACTGTTTATGGTTATATACAAACACACTCATATAGTATACACACACAATTCATGTATATATGTGTGTCTATCGACCATATGCATATGCAGTATACACACACACACACACACACACACACACGCATGCACACAATCCGTAATTTCTCTGTCTATAAAGACGAAGACAGTTTCCCAGTGGACATCTTGTATCGAGCAAAATCACTATCAGCTGAAATTTTGCCTCCTGAACCACAGCCCTACATCACTCTTTCTCTCCATCCGGTGAGAAACCCAAAGAATACCGATTCTATTGCTATTTGGAAACGAAAATACCATCTTAGTAGCTAGAGTATCATCGAGAATGTACGCACAGCAGCAGAACTCCCAGCACTCGCACCCCTCACGTTAATCTGGAGGGTTTTGCTCACACGGTGTACTTCAGACAGCATGACACAAGTACGCTGCCACTTCAGTTAATGGATTTATCAAATACCTTATTTCATGCCTTCTGCTTTTGATTTATGAATTTTGATCCTGGAGACAAGGACCCTGTGAGTATTGATTGTGGAAAATGTCAGACTAACAGAAGTTAATTTCACTCGCACATGTGGAAGTCTCTGATTCTCTGACAGCGCTGTCTGCTGAGGATCAGCTGCCAGGAGCTCCTGTGACAGGGCGCCATCACCATGGGCAGTCTTCGCACCACAGCCCCACGTGCATTGTGATACGGATCAAAGTGACATGCAAATATGCATCCGGCCATGGACGCATGGCGAAGCTCCGGTTGTGGGAAGATGGAGAAGTCCGACAAGCCAGGAGATGCCATGGAGGGATATTTGAGCCAGGGAGGCGGGTAGGGTGTCCTGCCCTTAGGGGCTTCATGCTTTTGATTGCAATATGCCCGACAGGATAATGGAATGTCATTCTGCCAGCTCTGAGCTGGTTAGGGACAGTTTATTTATTGATTGACTTTCGTCGTAAATTATCAATCTTTTTTATACCTCAGTCAACGAGTCATTACATATGCAATAATGTACTAATGTGGTGTCATACTGCAGGCGCATCTTTAATCTGGGTCTCCTGTCTAGGAGGTCACAAAGCTGGAAATGAAATGGTTTTCCAAGCTGTAGATTTAATGACCATTCATACAGTCTGGGCTACAAGGTGATGTCTTGCGACATTTCACAGTACATTGTGCTGTTATATTAACACGTGGTTATTGCTACAAATGACTATGTATTAATATAATGAACACAGATACATTCTTAAGTTGAAAAAAATTAGAAAAACCAAAGTATAAGTATGCATAACCAACCGAGAGTTTTCTGTTGCACGATGTGAGGTTAATACAATATTAATTGCACTGTAACCTTGTAGCCAATAGCTTTTTCATTCTTGGCAAAAAGCATCTAAATCCAGACGTTAAATATTAGAAAGCTTGGCAGAGGTTAAATATTAAAAAGTAGTCAATGACACCAACCCACTATGTTATAATTTCATTGAAGATAATAAAAACATTGACTTTTAACGGTTGTATACAGTTTACAAGACTTGGTTTTGGACTCTGAACCCAGAAGATGTTAAAGGCATTTAACAATCAAATTTAAAGTTTCCTCAATGTTGTAATAAAATAAGCCAAAGTGTTTATTTTTGGTCAGCAATACCAGGTTAAATAACTTGAAAAACAAAGACATGAACATTATTTGAATTTAATGAACTTGGTTCATTAAGTCAGGTGTTCCTCAATAATTCTGAAATTCTGAGGCTACCATTCTCCTAAATACTTTTCTTGACTGTTTCAATCCTTCAAAAAATGGAAAAAATATAATGAACTAATTTTTTTGTTTATTTTAAGGGGATCTTTAACATCATTACACTGTGGTGTGACTTTCTCAAGAAAGTGTGTTCAGGTGAAGCTATGAATTAACTACATGGCCCTGATGTTCAGCTCCCAAAAAGTGGACCCACCTCCACTGCAGTCCACCTGCAAGTGCACACGGCGCCCACCAAATGGCGTTTCAGTCCACCTTCAATTCAGGCTTAACTCTAGAGCACTTCTGGTGTGTCAGGTGGTGACCACTTGGATTTTAACATGAAGGTTTTTTGGAGTAGACCCAAAATTAACAATATTCTCACCATAACTTGTGATTCTGGTTGTTCTAAAACATGAAGTACTCCTTTCAAGGTGCTCAGTGTATAGGGTTTACTCTATACGGGGTTTGGGTTTTTTCTTGGGGCCTGTCCTATACTGCCATCATGAATGTAACTGTTCTAGGAAATGTGTCAAATAGTGTGAAATAAACAATTATCTCACCGTTCATAAAAATGACACTGGCCAGGTAATAAACATGGATGAAAGCTTTCTCTGCCTTTACTCATCAAATGTCTTTATTGTCATACAGTAGACTGCCCGTCCTTAGTGTATACAGCATGGTAAGTTTCAATCTGTGTGTACGCCTAGGAAACCATCACCTCCACCAGGACGATGAACATTGCTTCCGATATCTGCTTGAGCACCTTTGTAACTTTCCACTCCATACCTCCCTGCATTCTCCCTCCCATCAATCTAGATTAGTTTTCATTTCTCAGACTTTTAAATAATTGGAATCATACAGTATATGCTCTCACTTCCTCTCTCTCTTTTTGTTTTTGCCTTTCTTCTTTCACTGAGTATAATCACTCTGAGACCTGTCCACATCACTGCATAGTTAGTCCCTTGTTATTGCTTAACAGTGCAAGAGCCCTTCAAAACATGCATGTAAAGATTCCTACTATTTTCTAATTTTATTTTTCCACAAACTTTTTTTATATACCTTCATATTTAATTTGTGTGAATATATCACAATTTGTTTATCATTCACCTGTTGATGGACATTTAGGTCGGTCCTAATTTTTTAGCTATTACCAGTAAATAGTTTATGAGCATTCATGTTCAAGTGTTTGTATGGACATATGTTTTTTTTTTCTTTTGGGTATGAACCTGGGAGTAGAATGGCTGGATCACATGGTAGGTGAATATTTAACTTCGAAAGAAACTACCAAATTGTGATCCAATCATTTCACATTACCACTATCTGGCTGAATCATTTCACATTACCACTATCTGGCTGAATCATTTCACATTACCACTAGCAACGTCTGAACATTCTGGGTCATCCTCTCCAAAACTTGGTGTAGTCAGACTTGCTGGCATATGAAACAACAATTGTATACAGAACAATTGACACTTGTATATCTATCTTGAAACTTGCAACTTTGCTAAATTTGCTTATTAGTTCTGATAACTTCATTGTATATCACACTGGATTTTGTACATAAAAGATTATGTTGACCTCAGATATCTAATCTGGATGCCTTTCGTTTGTTTTTCTTAGCTTATCACTCTAGCTGAAGCCCTCAAATAAAATGATGAGAGAGCACGTCCTTGTCTTGTTTCTAGTCTTAGAAAAGTTATTAGTTTTCTAATATTAAGTATAACGTTAGCTAACATTTTTTCACAGATGCTCTTTATCAGGTTAAAGGAAGTGCCTTCTATTCTAGTTTGCTGCGAGTTTTCATCAAGAATGGATGTTGGATTTGTCAAATGATTTTTCTGCATCTATAGAGATAATAATATAGTTTTCTTATTTTAGTTTGTTAATTGGTTCGTTTTCAAATTGTTGAGTCAATCTGGCATTCTGAGATAAATCTCACTTGGTCTTGATATATTATCTTACATTGTTGGGTTGGATTCACTAAAACTTTGTCTTGAATTTTGCACATATGTTCATGAGGAATGTTGATTTGTAGCTTAATGTAACATCTCTTTCTGATTTAGGTATCAGAGTAAAACTTACTTCAGAACTACTTGGGGAACATTCTCTCTTCATCAACTTTCTGGAAGTGTTTGTGTAGAAGTAGTATTCATTTTTTCTTAAATATTTATTTGGAATTCACTGAGCTTCACTCAGATGGCTCAGTGAAGCCATCTGAGCCTGGAGTTTTCCCTGTAGGAAAATTTTTAACAATAAATGTAATTACTTTGATAAATATGAGACTATTCAGGCTTCCTGTTTCTTCCTGAGTGGGTTTTAGTAATTTGCATCTTTCATGAAATTGTCCATCCAGGTTATCATCTAGGTTGTCAACTTTGTTGGCATAAAGTTGTTCATAATATTTCCTTGTAATGATTTTAATATCAGTAGAATCTTTAGGATGCCATTTCTGTCATTCCTGATATTGGTAAATTGTCTTCTCTGCTTTTTGATTGCTCATTCTGCTTAGAGGTTTATCAATTGTATTGATCTTCTCAAAAAAAATCTGGCTTTTGTTTCACTGATTTTTTCCATTGTATTTCTGTTTTCTATTCCATTGATGCCTGCTCTAATCTTTATTATTTCTGTCTTCTGCTTAGTTTGAAATTAATTTGCCCTTCTTCTCTACTTTCTTAAAGTGGAAGCAGAGGTCAATGACACTGTTCTTCCTTTCCAATTATGCACTTAATGCTGTGCAGTTCATCCTAACTATTGCTTTAGCAGCATCACCCAAACTCTGGCAATTTGTATTTTCTAGTTTCCAGTATTATTTTTGGTTTCCTCTTTGATTTTTAGAAATATAGGATTTAATTACCAAATATTGGGGATTCCCCAGACTTCTTTCTGTTACTTATTTCTAATTTAATTCCATTCTTCTCAGAGACTAACCTGTATGATTTGAATCCTTTGAAATATGTTCAGGATTTTTTTATAGTTCAATATGTAGCCTATCCTGATAAATACTCTTTGTGCTTTGAAAAAAATGTGTACTTTGTCATTGTTGGGTGGAATGTTTTATTACCACCAGTGAGGTCAAGTTGGTCAACAGTGTCAGTTCAGTATGATTTTTCTGCCTAATTCTTCTAAAAACTACTGAGATAAAGGTATTGAAATATCTCATTATGATTGCTGATTTATCTGTTTCTCCATGCAGTACCATCAGTTTTTGCTTCGTGTATTTTGAAGCCATGTTATTAGGTGCTAAAGTTTTAGAATTATTATGTCCTCCCATTCACTTCAGCTTTTATCACTATGAAGTGACTTTCTTTATCTGTGGTAATATTCTTTGCTCTTGACTCTACTTTCATATCGGTATACCCACACCAACTTTCTTCTGAGAAGTGTTAGCATGGTGTATCACTTTCCATTTTTTTTGTTTTTAATCTGTGTGTGTCTTTGTATTTAAGGTGTGTCTATGCATTTGTGTGTATGTTTGTGGGCAGAATATAATTGAACCTTGCTTTATATCCAATCTGACAATCTCTGTCTTTTCATCATGTTATTTAGACCAAGCACATTTCATATAATTACTGATATTGTTCGAGTTTGTTTCTCATCTGGCTGTTTGTTCTCCATGTGTTCGACTTGTCACTGATCGCCTTTTACTTATTTTTCTGGCCTCTGTGGTATTAAAGGAGCATATATTATGATTTCATTTTATTTTTCTTGGCTTATTAGCTATAACTGTTTGTTCTGTTATTTTAGTGATTGCTTTAGGTTTTACAGTATATGTATGTGTTTGGCAGAATAATGATGTCCCAAAAGATGTCCATGCTATAATCTCTGAAATTTATGGATATATTATGTTATCTGGTAAGAAGAATTAAGGCTACAGATGGGATTAAGTTTGCTAATAAGCTGACCTTGTGATAGGGAGATCATCTGCTGTCCCAATGTCATTGCAAATCTTCAAATGTGAAAGCAGGAGGCAGAGGGTCAGTGTCAGAGAGGTGTGAGGTGGAAAAGGTCAACTGTCCACTCTTGACTGTGGAAATGGAACGGAACCACAGGTCAAGGAATGCAGGAGGCCTCCAGAAGCTGGAAAAAGCAAAAACTTGTGTTCACAACCTTTACAAATAAAGTCAGTCCTGCTGAGGCCCTGATCTTAGCTGAATGAGAGCCACTTCAGACATAAGACCCCCATAACTCTAAGGTAATAGATTGTATTGTTTTAAGTGAGTGCATTATTTTGATAATTTGTTAATAGCAGCAATAGGAAACTAATACAGTATATATTTTTAACTCACCACAGCATGTCTTCAAATGTCACTATTCCCTGTAACATTTGAGAACTTCATGACAGTTTACCTCTATTTCTCCTCCCCAGGCTGTGTGCTTTGTCATAAATGTTGATTTTACATGCAGTATAAACTTGGCATTACATTGTCATTTCTTTCAACACCCAAATATTTCTTAAAGAGATTTGAATAAGAAAACCAAAAATCTCATAGATTTACCCACGAAGTCACCATTTCACGTGTCTTTCATTACTTTGTGTAGATCTATATGTACATCCGATGTCATTTTCTTTCTGCCTAAAAGAACTCTCAGTAATATTTTTTGAAGTGCAGTTCTGATGAATTCTGTTGAGTCTTATGTGTCTGAAAAAGTCTTTATTTAGCCTTCATTTCTGAAGAATATATTTGCTAGGTTTAGAATGCTACGTTGACAGTCTTTTCCCACAGAACTTTAGAGACATCCCTTGAAGGCTTCTCACTTGTATTGTTTCTGCCAAAAAACCTTCTGTCATCCTTATCATTGTTTTTCTGTATGTAAAATAATTTTATTTTTAATATAGTATAATAATTTGTTGTAATATTACATATTTATTCTACATTTTTTCTCATTATCACTACATTTTTAGCTGTGTTTTCTTTCTTTGAGTGCATGGTAATTCTTGATTAAATGCCAGACACTGAATTTACCTTGATGAATGCCACATTTGTGTGTGTGTTTTCCTATAAATATTTTGACCTTTTATCTTGGAAACAGTCAAGTTACTGGAAACACATTGATCTTTGTGGGTCTTGCTTTTAAAATTCATCAAATGAGTCCAGAACGGTGTTTAGTCTGGGGTATATTTGTTTCTTCACTAACAAAGCAAGACTCTCCAGAGTACACTACTTGACTCCCCATGAATCATGAAGTTTTCCAGCCTGGCTGTTTGCAACAGGTACTATCCCTGGATCTCTGCAAACGCTGGGTACTGTGGTTTAGAGAGTTTCCCCAGGTACACGTGGAGAACATCTGAGAAGGGCCCTCTACAGATCTCCTGAATGACCGCTCTGCACAGGAAGCTCTTGTCCAGTACTCTGGCCTATGAACTCCAGCCACTGTGGTCTCTCCAGACTTTTACCTCCATTTCCCCAACTCAGGGAGACTACTAGGCTCCACCCTGGCTGCCCCTTCTTAGGAGACTATGGCCTGCAAAATCTCTTATGGAAGCAGGCTGGGGAAAACACAGGCGTTACTGTATTAGTTTTCTATTGAATGGCAGTTACCAATGAAATTTGTTGCCTGAAAACCATTGTTTCATGTATTTTCTCTGGTTTTTGGTTGTTCGGACAGGAAGGTAAATACAGTCCCTGTTTGCTTAATTCAGCCTGAAGCAGCAATTCCTCTCTGTGTGTACTAATTACTAGTTTTAACATGTCTTTTAAGATTCATGAATGCCGTGTAGAAAGAAGGTGGGACTAGAAAAAAAGAAGGAATAAATTTTTTTTTAAATTCAAGAAGAAACTGTATATATTGACAGGAGGTTCTGCAAATATGTAATCTACATTTAAAGGAAGATAAGAAGTATATATATTTACAGAACTCACCAATAATATAAGAAAATATAAGCTAACCCTAACTTTGACATGATATCTGTAACATTTAATAAAAGCTTTGTATAATACATATTTGTTTCTAAAATTACTCTGAAGTTTCTTTACTTACTCCAAGGTTAGAACTTGCACACCAAAATGGTCAGCATATTAAATTGTGGCTGCAATCTTATATTTGGAGAACAGGGGTCACTAGGTCACCAGGAAAGGTAGGCCTCCACCCAGTGTCAAAAAGGATTCAAGATTTTTCTGAGCACATCACAGTGGTCACGTGTCTACCCAGGTGTGGATTTGTGACTCAGTCATGACCAATGATGTTGGGAGCACTTTTTGAAATAGTTTCTATTTTGGTAAAAACATATGAGAAGCAATCAATTATTTCTCCTCTGCATGATTTTGTGAAGCTATGATGTCAGAGGTTCCTAAGACACCTCAACCATGAGGAGACCTAGGGCCAACCCAATGCATCAAAGATGGAGAGGACCCGGGTACCAAGAGATATTTCTAAGCTACTAAATGAATCAGCCCAACATCAGTCATCTCCAGGCATCGTGCTACATAAATCACAGATATCTGTCATTTGAGCACATTGCATGATTTTTCATTGGTCTTTCTATACTATACCAGCTAGGGTGTTGCATGCTGCTGTAATAAAAATGAGTGAGGGTTCATGTAAGGGTATGTTCATGTCCCTCCTCTGTTTTAAGACAGGTGTTTTAAATATAAAAGACAGAAATGAGAGTCAACAACCCATAGAGCTTCTTGTTAGCTGGTGATTGTAGGACGTCAGGTAGCTCACTTAAATGCTTTGGGCTCAGCTTCTCACATCGACTTATTACACAGGGGTCCTGTAATGAGCCACTCAAAGTTGTAAACCATTTAGAAAGCGCAAAGCACAACACAAATTCTGAATAACAGTGTGATCAATCCCATCCTGTTTAAAGCCATTAGAAGTGTTGTTAAATGTACGTGGGTATTTGTTTAATTTTTTTTTTTTTTTTTGGCTGTACATCCATTTTCAAAGGCTTTTTGAGTGTCATTAAGTTGTACAAATGTGACTATCTGCTAGGCTAAATTTACCTCTCACTTAATGTACCAAGTATTTTATAATGACTGGGTACACAAATGATTTTGAGTAAAACACTTTTATTAAGCATGAATATGTTAGGAATATTTTCTAGGCATGGAACAGTACTCCAACTAGGCAGTTCAAAAAATCTTATTTGGTGACACCTTAGTTACAATCTACATAAAGCTCTGAATTTCAGAAATTATGTTTTATGTGACCAGATGATAGGATTTCTTCATCCTAAGCATTAGAATTCTTAGGAGCTGCAAAGCAGAGCCGCACACCCAAATGACATGTAGGGCACATCACTGGTTCTCTCCACACCTCCCTCTCCTGATTTCTGTAGGAGACACTGGTGGTCCTGGGAAAACTTCTTCACACCAACTTCCAAAGTAGTCACCTATTACAGGCTATCACACTTGCCACTGGCATTAGCTTAAAGGCATTCATAAAACCTAGGCCCAAACGATTTTCAAAGCATTTCTTAGACACAGTGGGGGGAATTGGTCTCTCCTGTTGGATATAAATAAAGCACCCAGCCACCAGCCTGCAGCCACAACAGGGGGCAGCTTGCAGATGGAGCAGCACCCTGGAGAGAGGACAGAGAGGAAGGAAGCAAGGTCAAGGTGGACATCGTGGCCAGGTGGAGCTGGCCTTCACTCTGCCTCCCTGAGGTCTTCTCACTACACACACCAATAAAGCCCATGGCTCCTTGGATAGTTAGTTACTTCTGAAGTGCCTGCTTTGTATCATTCTGAGTGACACTATAGGAGTACAGACCAACATCTCAGAAGCACAGAACAATTGCAAGTACTTTGAGTATAGCTAATAATACAAATCACTCCAAGTCGATAGAGGAAATATAAAATCTTTGTGATGAGTGTTCCTAAACCAAATTTCTGCTCTTACTAGTGCACAGCTAGGTTGGACACGGAATCGGGTTGAAGTTCAGACATGCACTGCCTCTCCTCCACTTCCTTTCCTGAAAAGAACTTCCTGCCACCCATGGCCAGACTCACCTGGTGAACTCTGACCCAGAACGTGGGTATCATGCCTGGTGCTTTTCTTCCAGGCAGGGTTTCCTTTCTGGATGAGGTGCTTCTCTTTCATGCATCTATCGTACTGTGCCCGTGTAGCCACGCTGAGTCCGGCAACGACCTTGCTGTTGTCCTGTCTTCCTGCTGTCCTCACTAGAGTCCGAGCAATCGAGGATAGGAGACCTGTCTGACTTTGTATCATCCTGAGTAAGCATCACATTGGGCATATAACAGGAGCTCAGTAACTAATTGTCGAGTGAATAAAGGAATGAACACATGTACAAAGTCATGAACGAGCACCTGGCAGGGTTGACAAAGAACGCAGAAGAACAACATTGCATGTGGATTGTCCTCGGGCTCATAAGTTTAGAAATGCTGAGGTTTTATTTTAAGATTTCACTGCAAGGAGCTTTAAGCTGAGTTGAAGTTTGCAAACCTTGGGTACATGGCTGGAAGATAGTTAACTACGAAGCTGTACGTTGGCCCAGGTTGGCGGCTGATACTGTAGAAAGGTATCGGTTGAAAGATAAGTTCCTAGTTTATGATGTGGATGGTGAGAAGTTTCCCCAGGAAGGACTGAAATGTTGGTGGCTCTCTCTGAAGATCTGGGATGGAGGGACCAGCAATGCGTGCCATTCAGCTGCATTTAGTGCTAGTTTTTGGCATCTGGTCCTATGTGTTGGTACCTCTTCCATGACAGGCTAAATCCTTGACTCAGCACTATTCATTCTTCTGCAGGGCAGATCTTCCAGCTCCAGCACAGATGGCGTGCTGGCCTCCTGCACTAGACTATGGGCAACCTGAGATCTCACTTCTTTCTGTGTCTCTCCGACAAGCCTGACATCAGGAGGCAGTCAATAAATGATTGCTGAATAATGAATGCACACCTGCCAGAATAGCAGTATTAATAAGTTGGTTAATTTTTTTGCGAGAGCATCTCCGTCTCACAGAGTAAGAGATGAGAGACCCTGTGGACTCTTCTGTGTCAGGCGGGTGCCCTGCGGAAAAGCCAAAGCCAGTGTTAGCCAAGTATTCAAAGTAAAACATACCTACGATTTTTAAAATCTGTTAGACATTTCCAAAACTCATATATACACACAAAGAGTTAAATCAAGTGAAACAAAACCTATTTGTGAAGATGTCTTCAAACTTCAAGTGTTTTTTAAAGGGTATTGATTCACCACATTTTTAATACCATGGAACTGTGTGCTGGGATATTGAAGCATAAATCGGTCTAGTCTCTCTTGAGAAGTCTATTTGTCCACATGAAATATCTAAACACGAGAGTTTCAGGGAGCTCTCTGGACCTTACGTGATGACATGTGGGCCATCTTCACCTCGCAGTGGCAGTCATGTACTCGCTAGCGAGCCATGCGCCTAATCATGCCTTCAACCCTTGCTCACACAGAAGGAAAAGGCAGCAACAAAAACAAGCTGGCCATCACTTTAGCCACTTCAGTACTCATGGACTTAATGAAATTATGTAGTCACGTGTAATTACAAATGTCACTTACTATGTTGCATTATTTCTATGCACCTAAAAGACTGGAAGGAATATCTTATTCCTGGAAAGAGAACCGGAGATAGAAAATAAACTAAACTATGTGGATTTCCAGGAGTAATGACATAATTATAGTCAGAAGGATGAGCTCCAGCTTGTTCTCCTGGTGCAGGATATACTGTAATGGCACCAATGAGGTGACATAAAATACTCTGGGTATACAACTATGCACTTTCCTAGTTTGCAAGAAGCATGATTTTAATATCTCTAATAAATAGTCTTCATGATTTCCACAGAAGTCATGCAATGCTCGGAAAAATCTTTAGCCCAGCAGTTGCTAAGCGATGTCCTGTGGACTGAATTCTGCCCACCAACTATTTTACAAATAAAGTTTTATTGTAGCATAACCATGCTCATTCATTACGTACTGTCTGTGGCTGCTTCTGAGCCTCAGTGACTGAGCTGAGAAGCTATGATGGAGACAGACCACATGACCTGCAAAGGCTAACATATTTACTATCTGGTGCTTTGCAGAGACAGCTTTTTGAGCCCAACCTTAGACAATAAAGCTTATTAACGGCAGTCCTATCTTCATTATCCAGGGAAGGACTGAAAGAAGGAAAGAACATTAACATAACATTGGGTAGGGGAGAGGAGAACCAGATACAAGTTTGACATGTGTAATAATGAAGATTTTCTGAGCACTGAACACGTGCCAGGCACTGTCCCAGCTGCTTTACAAGCAGCATCTCACTTTTCCTTAATGCAGCCCTCTGCGCTAAACTCATACAATGAGCATGCCTATTACAAAGTAAGAAAACTGAGGCATGTGGTATGTGCCTGCCCAAGGTCACCCACAGAGAAGGGAGAGCCAAGGTGACTCCAGCGCACCTCTAATCCTATGTTTCTGTGGTGAAGGGGGGTGAAGGAGTCTGGGGGAAAAAAAAAAAAAACTAAGGTGCTCTGTTATGAGGACACCTTCATGGACGGACTGAGGATTTATGTCAAACAATGAAGGAATGGGGACTTTGGAATTTGGTATACGGAGAAAGTGGATTGGGGCAGGACCCCACTTCCCAGTCAATCTGGAAGAGTTCCTACAGATGTTGGATTCACGGCTGTCTTCATCTGCTCAGGCTGTTGTAAGGAAGTGCCACAGACTGCGCCACTTAGACAATGACGTCAACTCTTCACAGCTCCAAGGCTGGACGTCCAGGAGCGAGGTGCCTGCAGATCGAGTGTGCAGTGAAGGCCACTTCCTGGCTTGCGGGTGGCTGTCCTGCTACTGTGCCCTCACATGATAGACAGTGTCTCCTCCTCCTATAAAGAGCCAGTCTCATAGGACTTGGGCCTACCCTTGTGAACTCATCTAACCTTAGTCACCTCCTTAAAGGCCCTATCTCTAAATGGTCACATGGAAGGGTTAGGGCTTCAAAACATGCACTTGGGGGGCACAATTCATCCCATAACCATGGCTAACTTGAAGGGAAGACATTGCAATGGGCAGGGAGAGGCTTCAATAGGTAAGATCACTTGAGAGCTGGAGGTTGAACAAAGGCACCAGTAGGCATTTATTAAACACCTACTGTATGCCTTCTGCTGTGTTATTGTGGATAAGGATCTCTGTTTTCTTGAGGCACAAAGCTTGTTGTAAACTCAGGGAGTGGAGCGGTACTGTTATTCAACAGGCCAACTGAACCCAGGATCCAAATGCAGCACGAGCTCAGGCAAGGGTGGAAGCCATGAGGGCTGCAGGCAGGAGCTCCTCCCAACCCCTCTGGGCCCCAGCTCAACCCCACATAGTCCAGCCCAGCTTCTGTGGAGCTTGTGCACCTGTGACATTAAACAGAGGGCCTTGCGAGAGGCTCTAGCCCTGGGGTCCCAGAGGAAGCCCACGGGCCTCAGCTAGCACGCATCTGCTGACCCTGTGTTCGTGTGTGTCTCCCCAGCCCCATTCACACTGTCCTGCCTTCTCCTAGCCCACGACCCCTTCATCCAGGCTTCCAACCCTTAGATTCCTTTCTGGCTCTCCCCCACGCCACAGGGAGCAACAGGACACTTCTCCCACAGCTGCTGTAGCTGGGACTCTCCTGAACCCTGCAAAGGGATTGGTCCCCCACCATGACAGAAGAGGTGGGCCAGGTCGCCTGTGTCTCTTGGCTGTAGCTGGAATAGGCACAAGCCCACCCTCCCCACACTGGGCCACTCTCACCATGAACAGTGCCCTGCCCAGACAAGTAGGACCATGGCCCTCATTGTCCCCTGGGCTGTGAACCCCTCCCACCCTCCCATTAGTGCACAGGCAGGAAGAGGCAGCAAAAGCCTGGCTTCTGGTGCTCTCCAAGATCCCACAGCAGATTGAAGGCTCTGCCTGGAGGGAAGGGCAGGAAGGGAACTAGGCTTGAAGATTTCTTCTCTGGGCTGACCCTGGGCTATGCTTCCAAATAGTTTCTACAACTTTGACCTAGGGTTTGCTAGTGAGAAGCCAGATGCTCAGAGGCAGGAAGGGAGGCATTCAAAGCCATGCACTGAGGAAAGACAAATTAGATATTCAAGGCCAGGTCTTCGGGTCTCCACAGCTCTCATGCTCGCCCTGCCCAATGGGTCCTGCTTCTCGACAGCCCGTCCATGCAGAGACTCAGTCACCTCCAGCAGGCAGGCCCTGACCCCACGGGGATGCCCCTCTGGCTGTCTCTGAGCTCAGCTCCTCACAGCAGCCACACTATGCTTCCCCATCCCACCCCACACAGAGCATGATGGGGCTGCTGGAGTCTTGTTCTAACATCTCCAGTTTCCCCTCCCCACCTGCCTGGAATCCAGCACTTTAGTCCACACCATCTGCCACCTCTGAGGACCACCTTTGTGGGAGGTCCCTCTGGGATCCTAGCTTTTTCCTGCCTTCCTGCCCTGCCAGGGCAGCCTGAGAGCCTGCAGGGAGTGCGACAGGTGAAAACACTGGCCTCCTGGAAGAGCAGGTGCAGGCCCTGAGGCCAGATGATGTGGAAGTTCCCAGCAGGAAGCAGCCTGGGGTCAGCCCTGCACATCCACTTGGGATTGGCAATGAAATGCCCCCAAGGTCCCACTAGTGACATAAAGTCTGGCCAACACAGATAGGAGGGGCACTTACAGCAGAGGGGATGTACTGGGGGATAGGAAGGAAGGCAGTGGGATGTGGTTGCACGTGAAGAGGAACAGGGTACTGAAGCCTCGGGGCTCTTGGCTAAAGAAACACTGTCATCATGCATAAAGGCCAGACCTGGCTCCTGGGGCCCAGCCTCCTTGACCTTCATCCTGCAGGAGCTGATGGCATTTCCCGTGGGTCCAGTAAAGTGAGAACAGCCACAAGTGGGTAAACAGACAGGAGTGTCACCTGCTTGCAAAAAACAGCAGCATAGAGAATGTGTGAAGCCTGAGACAAGTAGACCAGCACAGACAGACCCAAGGCAATGTCCTGCAGAGGGGGCCAGGCGTGAGTGGCATCAAATCCCACCAAGTGCCTCGTCATGGTACAGCTGTTGGGGCACAGCTCAGAAATGCCAAATCAGAACTTCCGGGGTCAGGCTCAAGAAACCTGCAATTCCAGCAAATTCCTCCATGGTTGATTCTGAGCATGGAGTGGCTGGAAAGCAGGACTGTTGGGGGGGGGGGGCGGCATGGGTTGGGTTGGGCTCTATCTCATCTACATTCTTGCAATAATTTGTTCTTATTTTCAAATTTCCTTTTGGCTTCATATCATTCTGCTGGTTCTCTCAAACTGGGATGATCATCTGATGGGTTACATAACATGCAGCCACACACACAGTAGTTGGAATAAGTCAATTCTGCAGAGGAGAGTCAGTTTTCACACTACACGCCCAGGGTCTTTTGCTAAGAGGGCTTCGTGCCTGGATTCCAGGTTCTCATGCCTCACAGATAAAGCCTCAGCTGGGTGGAAAGGCAGCGGGAAGCCTACCCCGGCCAGGTGTCGCCGTGCTTGGGAACTGTGCTCTGCTAGTGCGGCGGGCTCCTTATTCACGTGCAAGCTGCCCTTCATCTGCGTTTTCCACCCTCACTCTTGGCACAACCCAGGTGAGCCTCTTCCCAGCACCGAGGTGGCAAGCCAGGCCCTCTGTGGCCTTCCACTGCCTCACAGCATTGTCTTCCAGCCCAGCCCACTCGATTATTGTTGGTTATTTTGATTTAAAAAATTAAACTGAGCTAACGATTATTCTTCCCTTACAGAGTGAAGGCAAGAGCTCTTATCACAAACTGACTTAGGGTAACCAGTGCTAATGTTGTCACAACGTTTCTGAATAATTTGTGAAAAAATGAAGACTCGTCACTGTTATTAAAGAGGTAGGTGTTGGCTAGGAATAACCACACGTTCAAACTCTGGAAATGACAGCACTGGTAAAAAGGCCCACAGAGACTGTTTACCAGACGTAGAACCTGGAGACCTAAAAACACTGTTCCTCAAGTGTTGTGCTTGGTAGAGAGATGAACGGCGGATGGGAAAAATAGCCCGGCCCTTGTGTGGGTGTGCGGGTGAGCGTGAGGCACGCCTCGTGTGTGTGTGTGTGTGTGTGCACAGATGCATGTTCACACGACATGCTCGCTGCTCCGCTCGTCTGCGTGGGGGGGTCTTTAATGTCCAAGTCTCTCTTTTGCTCCCTCCAGCCGGTCTGCAGCAAAAGTCCCACCCAATTCCAGTTTGCCGAGTGCACCAGACGTGAAGTGAAGAGGAGGCAAACGCGTGTGCCCGGCCCAGCCTCCGACAGCTTGCGGGGTGGGCACGGTTAACGAGCCCCGCAGCTGGCGGATCTGTGCAGACATAATTGCACATGGATGGCGGCAGAGCTGGGAACCAGGGAAGAAATAAAGTAGATAACAAGCAAAGGGAAAGAGTAGCACTGTAAACAAGCAGCAAGCCTGCCCTCCGCAGAGCGAGCCTGTGTGGCTGGAGGCGGTGTCTGTGTGCAGCTTGACTCCTAATCCATATCGCAAACAGCTTCCAGATGCTTCCATCCCCAACCTATTCGGGAATCCCTGCCCTTCACAGATGCCTCTCCATGAGGGGGGTCTGTCTATAAGTAAAATGGAGTGGATTTTACTAATCATTCATTTCCAATCTTCCTGACGGGGACTTTTATTAATAAACGCGCTTCATCTGTCTCTTTGATTCGGAGGAATTTAATCCCATATTCATGTGAAGGGAGGAGAAGAGGCTGGGGGCTGGGGGTCGGTTGTTGTGTGGGTGTGTTTAGGTTCTGCACACTCTCTCTTTGTTGACATGCTGGAGTGGAAGAAAGTGCATTAAAAATGCAGAACAACGTCAGTCCTAAATAGTTCCAGTTGGAGTGGAAGGGAACCCACTGGCGCACTGGCTGTGGACAAGACGGACTCCTGATCTGCCACCTGGCTGCTGCGGCCGTCCCGCCTGATCTGCCCCAGTGCTTTGGGATCGACAGGGCGGCACCCACTGGTGGGATTAAGGCAAAAATCCCAGAGCCTCATCCTCCCCATAGAGAGCACCCGGCTAGGCCCTGACACCTCTGCCTCTGGTTGAGGCTCTACGTATAAATGAGAAACATGAACAAAAGCCTTTCCTGTGCCCTAATGTTCTTGTGGAATAGCAGAGAACATGAGCTTTCTTTTTCTTTCTTCCTGGTCCAGGTTCCTATTTGGTAATTTCAACATGCTGTTCTAACATGAGCAGTGTGAAATGACACCTTTTCAAACCATGGGAGAGAAAAGATCAGGCGATGGACTCCCTCACAAGCTCCTGAGCTTCTGAATCAGCATCTTCCTAAGCAGGTGGAGTCCTTTCACTTTTCTCTGGCCGGTGCTTTGCCTGTCTCTTCTACTCCCCGAGCCCCAACTTCATCCTCTGGCTTTCAGCAACTGGCTTCCTCGTGCCAAGGAGAGGAGGCATGATTATACACCAAATCCCTCAAATTCTCCCCTGTGCATTCCAGTGCATGGCTCACTCGACTCAAATCTCACTCTTCACTCTCTAAGCAGAGGCCCAGCAAGCCCCTGCCACCTCTTCTACCCCTGTCACCTCTTCCACTCCTGTTACCTGGCCTTGTCCAAGATGCAGGCTCTACCGGATGCCTGGAGTATCCTCCCATCCCTTCCCACCAGCCCCAGTCTCCCTCCCCAGTGCACCCGGTTCTACCAACAGCATGAACAGAAGCAGCCACATTTGGATCCTGGGGGACATCTCTCTCCATCACAAATGACTTTCACAGTGGCATCCAATTGTTCTCACACACAGGCCATGCTCTTCACTCCATGCCACCACTCCTGTGCCCAGGACAGCCACCTGCTGGGGGACTCCACCAGCAGGCAACCTGCCCTGCTCTGTACACCCCTGCCATGGCTGTTGCCCACTCCACGACAGGGCGCCTGCCACCTCCCCACTCCTCCAGAAGCTTCCAAGAGGGCGTGACCTTCCCTTAGTTGTTGCTCTGATGGTTCCCCAGCCCTCAGCAGGTGCAGGAATGGCCTCTGTCCATGTATGTTTTCTTCCATGCCCTTCACATGATAGCTTGTCACACAGAATCTGTGGACTCTCACAGATTATGTGTTTCCTAAGGGCAGCCCTTTAGAATAACTTTACTTGACAACACTTGGTCTCAGGGAGGTGACCTGACTTGCCAGGAAGTGGTAGAACCAGAAAACATTCCAGTCTTCTGTGTCAAGATGGCCGTCCTCTGTTTGCTGCAGTCTGTCTGCCTCTTCAGGTTCCACAGCTCCACCTTGGTGTCCTCACAGGTTCGTTAGAGTATGATGCTGTCTTTGCTAGTAGAAGAGAACTTCTTCCTCCCATATGTGTGACTACTGTAGTGTGTCTTCAGGTGAATGCATTCCTGTGTTATCCAGTTGCACTGGGTTGAATAGCATACCCCAAAATTCATGCCCACCCAGAATCACACAATGTCACTGCATTTTGAAATAGGGTCTTTGTGAATGTTATCATGTTAATATGAGGTCATATTGGACCCGGTTGGCACTAATCGAATGACTGGTTCTTTTAAGAAGAGCAAAATTTGGACACAGGTACAGAGAGAATTCCATGCAAAGACACAGACACACAGGAAGAAGCCACGTGAAGTTGGACACAGATGAAACACATATGTCTACAAGCCAAGGATTGCTGGAGCCTTCCGAAACTGGAAGAGGTGAGGGAAAATCCTCCCCTAGAGCTTTCAGGTGGAGCAGGGCCCTGCCAATACCTGGATTTTGAACTTCTAGCCTCAGAACTGTGAGAAAATAAATTTCCCTCTTAAGCCACTCAGTTTGGGGTAATTCGTTACAGGAGCCCTAAGAATCTAATACAGCAACTAAATGATCACGGGTGTGAAGAGTCACTTGTACAGCTATTTTTAACCATACAGACATCTTTCTTCACATTGCAAACTTGTCTCAAAGTGTTGCTCCAAATTCAAATAGGAACTTACAGAAGCTAGTGCTGTTTGAAAAGCGAAACAAAATACTTATGTACGGTCACTGGTTGAGGTTGAAGCAGAAGGAAGTAGAATGACAAACCTTAAGTGAAGCTTTGAGGATTTCAGTTCAGCTCCTGGAACAAAGAAAGACAGATGCTGTGGTTTGAATGCCCCTGAAGCTCATGTTGGAACTTAGCCCCCATGGAGGTGGAAGGTGGGCCTTTGAGAGGTGATTGGATTTCAGGAACCATGACCTCATGAATGGATGGATTCATTCATGGAGTATCAGGTTGGTGGTTTAATGAGTGGCCATGAGCGTGGTTCTGATGACTGTAGAAGGAGAGCTAGTGAGAAGGTCTGCTTTCTTGCTCAAGCCATTCTCACCCTGTGACGCCCTCTGTCATCACAGGACCCTGTAGAGAGTTCCTACCCAGCAGAAAGCCTTTACCAGATGTGCCCTGGACCGTGGAATTGCCAGCCTCCTGAACTGTAAGAATAAATTCATTTCTTTATAAATTACTCAGTTTCAGGCTCTGTTATAAGCAACAGAAAACAGACTAACACAGTATATATACGTCCAGGCACTTCAACAAGAGCCAGGGACTGCCCCACAGTCCTCTCGTTAATGTTAGCAGGCTTTGGTTAAACTGGTTAAAAGCTTTAACAAGTTAGTAGAATCCTCTTAGGGTGGAAAGGGGTTAGAAACAGACTTCAGAAGTTACATGAGCATGTGAGTAAAAGCAGAGATTACAAACTAACATGTGCTAACTCCAAAGGAATGTCAGACCAGCACATGGTGCTGGGGCAGGTCTTCAGTGGTACCAGCACAGGGGCAGTGTGACGTGGATGATGGTGAGTGGGGACAAAGGTGGGCACAATCCTGCAGGAAGCCAGGGCTGGAGCAGGAACATGCAGGCTGGGCTGCTGCAGAGTGTTGTGTGTGAAGGTGCTGACGACAGGTGGAGGTCAGCAGAGGCAAGGCTGCACAAGATGTGTCAGGTTGCACTGGGCCATGTGGGCTGATCTCTGGTAACCCTAGAAGCCTGGCATCAAAGATTGTACCCCTTTTGCTGTGAAATTTCTGCACCCTCTAGTGCATAGCTTTTCTGGTGCGGCAGCATGGGACCCACTATTGTGTGTGCGAACGGCTCCTGCTGAGCCTGCCGTGCAAGTGAGGACATCCAGCCATCCCTCTGTGGCCTGGGTCTGCCTTCTCATCCTCAACTGCCACTTCCTATTCCCCACGAAAAAGTTATAGGTACAAGAGAAACAAACTAACAAGGTAGAACAAGCCAAAAAAAAAAAAAAATTACTCAATAAAAAGGCAAAGATAAAGCAGTAAAAATAAGCAGCTTTGGTGAAAAGGAAAATGTCCACCTGGACAAAACCATCACAGAAGGCCAGGCAGGGTCTTCAGTCTAGATTAGAAACAAACAAAGCAATAAAGCATGTCCTCGGTGTCGAGTCTGAAGTCCAGCATGTGCGCCGGGTGTGAGGGAGGGTCACGGGTGAAGGTCCTGGCAGGTAGACGTCTGGCTGGGCGGGCCTTCCCCTCAGATCGCTGCAGGCAGAGGGTCTTGCTCCCGGCCACGTTAATGACCCAGAGGAACAGAAGTGTTCACAGGCAGCGGGCACATTCCACCCGGCTCCCAGGAACATGGAGTCCTCAAGAAAGCAGAGGCAGCAGTCAGCACTAGCCGTGCCTCTGCAGCTTGTGAGACCTCAGACATTTGCTGGGGCCTGGAAGGCAGAGGGGTCTATGTATGTACCCCAGGGACTCTCGAATCCAATGGGTGTAGGTCATTCCTCTGCCTCTTTACTGAACTTGAGCGAGTTCACTGTTTTTGTTTCAATTTCTTTACCTTTCAAAGTGGATCAGTACAGATCTCTATATCTACAGGTGTCAGTGAAGATAAAATGTGTAACAGACACTTAGCACAATGCTCGACACATAGCATGTGCAGAGTAAATAACAGCTATTCTTATGCATTAAAGTATTCACACACACACAAAATGTGTTGAAATTAATGCGGTGATATGAATGAAAAGGGAAAGGTTTTTGAGACAAAGAGGATCACTTTGAATCTGAACCTCACCTCCTACTTGCTGCTGAATAAGTGATCAAACTTTTTTGAGCCTCAGTTTCCAACTCAGTAATAGTACTCAAAAAGATGTCTTGTGGTATTCTTGTGAGTACGTGTGTGTGCGTGTGGAATCCTGTGTACTTCTTAAACATTACATTCTTCTTTCTCCCAAGCAGTGATACAGAAAAGTGCTATACTGGTTGTATAAGGCAGAGCTTGCCTACTAGCAGAAACTGGCATTTAAAACATTCTAATCATTCGCATCATCTATTAAAAATCCAAACACAAGAGGTGGTATCCTTTAAATTTTGAGCTCTGCATGGGTAGATTGTTTCATTCATCTTTTGTGTTAAGGTAGGTGTGTGTGGGTGTGTGTGTTTAATATTAAAGAGAAAAGAACTTAATAGATCTGAAATAATTCTCTTGAGAGATTCTGGAGATATGACTTGAAAATGATTGGTTTCCAGAGAACAGCTTATGGAAACTCTAAGGGGTATTTTCATTCCCTGAATACAGTCATGTGTGTGCACATACACACACACACACACACAGACACAGAGTTTTCCAGTGTGGCTCCCTAATACAAGGCTATTTCAAAAAGTTCGTGGAAAGATTCAAATCACCTTTTTTTTTCCTTTTTGTCTTTTTTACTGACCAGCAACGGGATCGCAACCCTCGGTGTTGCGCCCGCACCGCGCTCAGCCAGTGAGCGGGAACCGGTCTCCACATGGGATCCGAACCCTCAGCGGGAGCGCCGCCGTGCTCTCAAGCAGCGCACTCTCCAGTGCGCCACCGGGCCGGCCCCAACTCACCTTTTAATACTATTTTTCTCATATCTTTAAGGAAGATTCTTAGGAAATCAGAGTGAATATCTGAGGACCCTAAGCCAGGCAGGGAACTTCCTCTGATGACCTTTTCAGGTGGCTCTGGTTGCTGCAGCTCCAGACAGCTGATCTTGAAAGCGGCTGACTGTGGACACAGTGGAATTATGTCGCATATGATCTCATCTGCTCCTTATCTGTGATTTTATTTGGGGGTTTTAGTGAAAAGAAATGTGTAACTAACATTAAACTTATATGTTCATGCTTACCTTTTTGATCAGAACATTTTAAAATATATTCTTAAAAAGTGTCACAGAATAAGTCAGATTACCATTAATAGCTTCAAAGGATTATTCTTAGCTTTAATTTTAATGGAGATTAATTTTGATGATAACAAGGGAAGTGGAAAACAGAAAAGGAAGGAGACAAAAGAAAATATATTTAGGTTTTTATAAATATATACAATTTTATTTAATGTGTATTTAATAAATAATAAGTAGTTGATCCTGTGGAGATGTAAAGTAGCCCATTCCCAGAAGCCAAAGACAAATGAGTGACAAAAATTACTTTGCCACCTTTGACCTATAGTATTTCTATGGGAAACCAAATTTTGTTTGAAGCATGGGGAGTGTGTTAAGGTGAATGTGTTATCTCTGTGGAGGTGAAGCTCCAGAAAAGTCACATGCTTGCATCAGCTTTCCTGTGGCTTGCTTGTGCAAGGCAGGTGTAGCCATCCAGACTGAAACCAGAAACAGTACTAGCGTATGCTCTCGTTGCAAACTAGTGCTCACCGATGGTGCCTCAGCAGATTCTGAATCATACCAACATTCTGCCTGAGCTTCACGCAGTGCCACAGAAAAGCATTACATACAGCACTGTGAGACATGTCAACACATGACAGTACGTGACATGGGCACCAGGACCCGACCAGACAGTGAATGCAAAGCAGCTCATCCAGTCACTGCAACCTCAGCAGTGAAAGGGGCTCTGCAAGTTGGAACTTAAAAAAAAAAAAAATTGAATTTATAATTCAATTGACTGTCCCTGTCTTTTGCAAAATAAACATATGCTCAGATTTAACAAATATTTATTTTGTGACTATGCTGAGGTCAGCAGTATACTAGAAATGGGGAATATTATGATAAATACGTATGTTGCCTTCCGCTGGGGTCCTGACTGCACAGCAGTGTTACTGCAGGCAATCTTTCTGCATTCGCTCAATTAGAGTTCAATATCCAAAGCTTTCTGTGCTCATCTCCTGTTTGGTGTCCCCTGTTAACTTACATTTCTTCTTTTTATGTCTCTTTACCTTCACATCGGTGAGGAGTTTAGGACCACCTGTACGGTTTCAGGGCACAGTCCCCAAGATTACTCTGGCTTCTGACACCAATTATGAGTTCAGGGGATCCCCAAACCACCCTCAGTTTCAATAACATGCCAGAGGGACTCCTAGAACTCACTGGAAGCTGTTACACTCATGGTTATGGTTTACTACAGGGAAAAGAGGCAGATTCACATCAGCCTAGGGAAGAGTGCACAGGACAGAGCCTGGGCAGTGCCTGACAAGGAGCCTCCATCGCCCTCTTTCTGGAGTTAAGTGCACTACTCTCTCAACATCGACATGTGTGTGGCACTGTGCATGAAGTGTTGTCACACAAGGAAGCTGGCCTGAGCACCAGGGCGGTCTACTGATTGCCCACGTGGTTTAGCTCAGTCCCCACGTCAGCAGATACCAGGGGACCCAGCGTCCCCAACCTAAACCACATTTTTCCCTCTGGATTTCCCAAGGCCCGCAGGCAAACAAAGATTATCTCCCAGACTCAAGCCCAAACCTCTTTGGGGGCAAAGTTAGATTACTTACTACACAACACCCATGAGCTATTCACTGAGATACCATCTGTCTATTTCCTTTGTACAACACTAACCACTTGTCAAACCAGCCTGGATTTCATTGTTTCTTCCTTCTTTCTGCAAATACTTTCTGAGTTTCTATCATGAGCTAGTCCATGTGTTAAGTGATTGAAATATTAATAAAAAGAAATTCTCCACTGTCAAGGGCTTGCAGTCTGGTGGGAAGAGAGAGACTGTAAACGGACACATAGTGCCTATTGTAAACACAGCAGATGTTTCACAAGGGGTGGTAAGTCTCCTTTGTAAAGTCTTGGAAGGTTTCAAAGGGAAGGAGGCATTTGAATTAGACTGAAGGAAAAATAGTTTACAGAGTGGAAAGGGAATTCTGGGTGTGATGGTTAACTTTGTGTGTCGACTTGACTGGGCTAAGGGGTGCCTGGGTAGCTGCTAAACCATTATCTCTGGTGTCTCTGTGAAGGTGTTTCCAGAAGAGGTCAGCATTTAAATCAGTGAATTGAGTAAAGCAGGGCACCCTCACCACGTGGACAGCACCATCCAATCTGTTGAGGGCCCAAATGGAACAACGGGGTGAAGAAAGGACAAATCTCTCCATCTGAGCTATGGCATTGTCTTCTTCTGCCCTCAGACACTTACGCCCCCAGTTCTCAGGCCTCGGGGTTCCAACAGGGACTTACACCACCAGCTTTCGTGGGTCTCCAGCCTGCAGACAGCAGCTCATAGAACTTCTCAGCCTCCATAATCACAGGAGACAATACCCCATAATAAATCCATTTCTATCTTTTTCTATAGATCCTATTGGTTCTGTTTCTCTGGAAAACCCTGACTAATATATTGGGCAAAGGGAAAAGCATATGTGTGAAGAGTGAGATGCTCACGTACGCTCAAACAGATGACTATGGACTGAATTGTGACTAAGTCTTCTCATTGAAGTGGCTTCTAATACCCCAGCGGATGGTACTAAGAGGTGGGGTCTTTGAGAGGGCACTAGCTTTAGATGAGGTCATGAGGGCAGGACCTCCATTTAGTGTCCTTATAGGCAGAGGAAAAGACACCAGACGTCTCTCTCTTTTTCTCTCTCTGCGCCTGCATGGAGGGGAGGCCACGGGCAGACAAAGTGAGAAGGTGGCTGTCTGTGACCAGGGAGCGAGCACTCCTCAGAACACTCCCGCTGGTACCCGAGCTCAGACTCCCAGCCTCCAGAACTGTGAG
Source organism: Galeopterus variegatus (assembly GCF_000696425.1). NCBI lineage: Eukaryota > Metazoa > Chordata > Mammalia > Dermoptera > Cynocephalidae > Galeopterus > Galeopterus variegatus. The sequence goes on along the minus strand of NW_007726372.1, from coordinate 403,804 downwards.
ACGTGCCTTTCTGTTGTCTATCAGCCACCTGGGTATGACACTTTGTTACAGCAGCCTAAACTAAGACATAGGTGTAATAAAATTGTTTCCACAGTGAAGCGTAAAATAAGCTCACTGAGAACCTCCACTCTAAGCTATGGGGAACCCTTGCAAATAATACCAGGAGTGGCAGCAGGAAGCCAGGGTCTGGGGTGAGCCTGGCCAAGGTTGGGGGGGGGTGGATGTAGGTGGTGGGAAGGCACAAGAGATGCTCGGGAGGAAGGAGAACTCCACGATGGCTGCATTTAGTGGGTGAAGGCATGAGAAATTTTCCAGCAGCAGCAGTGAATGTGTGACCTTCTCTGAGTGCAGAACAGCACAAGGCATGGGTGGAAAGCAGCTGAGGTGTGGGGCATGCAAGCAAGACTGGGTTAGGAATGTGGGCTTGGCAACCAGAGGGCCCAAGCTCAAATCCTGGCTGTAGCACCGCCAGCGACCTTGGCTTGGAAGCACACCCAGTGGGTCCCTCTGCAGAAGGGGAGTGAAGCTCTATGGCCCTCCCTTCTTCGACTGCTGAAAGTGAGAGTTAAATTAACACAGGTGTGAACGTGTGAGAGCCTGGCAGATCAGGGCTCTTGCTCCGATGCCCTGGGTGGATGTCACAGGCTGTCCCCCTCTCAGAGACCCCTTAGACCTACAGCACTTTTCAGGAGCCCTCGCATTGGGTGAGGGGACCCCAGTGGAGGGATGAGCTCATAACCTGTGTCTGGGTCTCTCCCAAACAGCAGACCTCACCATTCTCTCATGTGCCTCCCACCAATTCTTCTAGCATCCCCTAAATCTAAAGTCCTCTCAGAATGCCGAAACAGGTTACTTCTGGCTCCATCAGGTAGAGTGGGAAACACTGTCCTCTTTTCTGTGGCCTTTGGAAGTTCTCTTTATGAAGTGTCTCCTTGCTCTAACAGGCTGCTATGGCAGCATGCAAAGCTGCAGTGGTGGCTTTGTCCCTGAAACCCCTTCCAACATATCTGAACCCTAGAGCTTCCAGCTCCTCCACACTGGGCCGTCCCTCCTTGCAAAAGATATTTTAACCCAGCAGAGGTAAAACGAGTCATTATTTCAGGGGACAAAATCTCCAAGAATTTGCAATGAACACTTAAACATTTCCAGTGAGTTTACATTTTATTTTATATTTTTTAATTTTGATTTTTTGTTATTAACATATTTGTTATTACAAATCATAATTTTTCTTTGTTCCCTTATCTGACTTATTGCTGCCTAAACGCCCTCCCAATTATATATCTTTATTCCCTTCAGAAAGAAATGATGCTACAATCAAATTATTAAAAAAAAACTACAGAAATATTTTACAAACTTCACACTTAATGGAGTCCCCCCCAACAATTCATAATTAAATACTGCTCCCTCCAAATTCCCAACCTATTTTATTCTGCTAATAACAGTTAGTCATTTTAGCTCCCGTGTCATAACTACTTTCACTTTTATCAAGAAAAGCTTTTTGTTGTTTTTCTTCATGAAAACATGTGGCTGATAGTGGGGACTTTATTATTTTTTAATTTGAAAAAGAAAGCCATCAACTTAATTCACCTATGAATAGGATATTTCCTCATCAATGGTTAGATCAGAAGGGAAGCCTGACTGTGTGAGTTGAGCATATATTAAAGGCCACAAGTGGAAAACCAGGGACATCTGTACCAGATGGCCCGAGCACACAGAGCCACCATGAGCGGCTATTCAAAACAATTAACTCTCATTCACGCTAAGCAGAAATAAACAATGACCCATACAAGTGGGAATTAGTTCCACTATCTTTACCCAAGTCATCAAAACAAAGTTCTCCAAGTTGGGTTGTCTCCTGGAAGTACCTTAGCAGCACAGAACCACAACAGAGTTGCTTTGTCTGTTTCTGCAACCCAAGCCAGAGATAACTTGACATTTGCATTACTAATTGAGCTCTTCCAAAAACATGTTGACACTTGGGTTGGTTTTGAATAGGCCTCTAAGTGGCTCTCCAAGACTTGAGCAGGGCCCATCTCACCGACTGTGAACAAGGGCACCTGTCTGTAACCAGCTTTCCATTTGTGTGCTCCAAGAAACAGACGGAAGGTCCCTGAGAACTCTTGAGGGATGAAGGATCCCTGTGCGTGAACAGCCACGGCCCCCTCCCTCCTACTTTTCCACTCTGGCATTTGCTTCCTGGAGTTGCTGTGGGTGTGGAAGGGCTCATGTGCATCTCTGCCTCTTCCAGGATGGCAGTTTGCAATCCCAGGAGCCCACATCTTTCCCATTCTGCCCTCACACTGACACCTTCCCTACCCCTCGGGTGCAATGGCAATGGCACGGCACCCGTCCCCCAAACCTCCCTGGCTAAGATGCTGCAACCACGTGGCCACTGTCCACTTTGTCCAGCCTTCTGAACATTTAGACGAGGCTGGGGAATTCAAGCCGAGGGCCTCATTCATTAGATGGTTGGAGTGATACAGCTACTTTGTTCTTTAGAGTTCAGTGCTCACAAAAAAAAAAAAAAAAAAAAAAAAAAAAAAAAAAAGATTTTCGATTTGTGGCAACCAACATCACAAATTTGAAAAAACAGGGCACATGGGGAAAGGATAGGAGTGAAGCAGCTTTTCCAGAAGGCCCGGAACTGCCACACAAGGCTCTGCCTGTACTGAAGACAGGCTCGAGCAGGACCCGGCGTCAGGCACTCCCAAGACCCCACTGGACTTGCTGCTCTGGCTATAGGGTTGGGGTGAGAAAGAATCTCCTAAATCTGGGGCACACTGCCTTGTGCTGCAGAAACCACCCCCGGGCAGACGTCCCTGACTTCATCTCTTTTCAAGGCCAGTGTCATACTCTGTTTTTGCTCAGCTCAGTGCACTCCACCTCTCTGTTGCCAGGTATCCAGTGATGACCCATGAATACCAGGATGGCAGGGACAAAACCCAGCTCTAAATGGCAATGGCCAACCAAGGTCACTTTCGAGCATGGCTGTGGAGACATGTCTCTGCTCGCTCCCTGTTCCCTCCCAAAAGGGCTTTCCCGCTTCCCCATCCACCTCCCTTTGAATGCTTTCTCTAAATCCTCATGTCCTACAAATCTCCGATTACATTCAACATCCTCCGAAAAGCCTTCCCTCGAGGCCCCAGCCACCTAACTCATAGGGTTACTGATCTCTCTCTGTGCTCCTGCAGCATGTGGCTGCAGCAGCCCTTGACAGGAGGTGGCCGGCCTTTGATGTACTCGTCTCCTTCTCTGCGGAGACTGGAAGCTCCTTGCAAGCACGACCATTGGCTTTCAGCCCCCAGGACCTAGACTTCTGAGTTTATTAGGTGCTCAGTGAATTCCCGCTGAATAAGTGAATCCTGGTTGCTCTTCCACTTCCTGTTGGGCACAGAAAATTTACTTTATTTCTTTGTTTCCATTTTCTGTATCTTGAAGGTGATGTGGCAATTGCCTCCCTTGCAAGACTGTGAAATAAACACAAGACACATCACTTCAAAGCATTTTCGAATGTTCAGGCTGTAAAAGATCGAGCACATAAAATGACTTGGAACGTGAATATCTCATCAGTATACTTGCAAATCATTTAACAACCCTGATAATTTGAGGAAGTGAAAAACTGCTATGTCATTGTGATTTCAGTGTATTTGTGTATTCATTATCTGTTCCACTGAGTGGAAGACTTGTTTTAATTCTGGTACAAAGGAGAGTCACATTCTTGATCAGAGTCATTCTAATGAAATTAGCCCGGATGTAACAGCTTCTACCACTAACATCATCATCATTACCTCTGGCAAAGGAATACTATGTTGCTCAAAAGAATTTATTTTTAAAAAATCAAGAAATAAATGCATTAATTTTAGATATGAAATTACTGTAAGCAAAGAAAACATAAACTTGACAGACATTATAATCTTCAAACAATCATCCTTGACATATTTTTGGAAAGAGTTCACAGTCTTAAGAAGTTAATTTCTAATGAGACGTGAATTATACTGTTTTCTATATTATGTTTAATTAAAGAATGAGCGAACAGTTGTGACAACTGGCAAGATGGTTATTTTGTACCATCTCGGGCTCACTACAGCTAGGAAAGGGCCAGGCAATCAGCAATCGTCTTAAAAAGAGCACTTAGGATAACGTGATTAGTTTCATCAGTTTAGACCTACTTCCCTGAACAGATAGAGTTACTAGAATAGCTTCGTCTGTTCAGACTGAAAGACCTTTTTAGAACAGAAAAGGAGGACTATTTAGATACAATCCTTTCTTCCAAAGGGAGCAAATGGTTTCATTTCATATGATTAACATGTATCACGTTTGCCACAGCACTGCCTAAGTGTCTTGTCTCTTGCCAGATAAAATTTGCTAATTTTAGTGCCCTACTATTTAAAACATTACATGTTACATATTTTAATAAGAATATTGTTTTTAATACCATAATACTTTATTATTCAAAATAAAATTACATTTGTAAGTCATGATCAATGATTTATAATTAGAAATGATTTTATAATTGGAAAAATATTTGTATTCATATAAATAAAGGAAATTTAACCTTTAATGGAGGACCCATCTCCACTTGATATGGTAATTATGTACACATATACATAAACACACCCTCCCACACACATTTTTTTTTTTTGCATATTTGGGTATATATAAATAAATGTTTCTTCTTCAACCCAGCTTCTGAGCCATCGTTCTAAATGTAAATAATCTGAAAATCACTATGCTATATACAAATTGTACAATTTTATAAATATAAACACTGTATATAAAAAGTTACACAGATATATAAGCATACATAGTTAGATTTCAGAAGAAAGAAAATAAAATAGCTAAAGTTGAGCCAGACAGATTATTTTGGAAAATATTGTGAGAAATAAATGCCACATATATAAGAAGATATTTTGCACTTAAAAATTAAGCAATGTTAAGAAAAAGCTCCCTTAATTTGAAATAAAATTACATGTTGTCATATGTCATTTTTAAAAATTGGATGAACTTAACAAAGACAGGTTCATAAAAGGGAATGCTAAAATCACTGAATTTTATACCACATTAATCAATCTGTTTAAATCCAGATAGAGGCTCCTGGGTCCTGCAAATATGTATGTTCGTATGGTAAATTCATTTCAGAGATAATCTAGAGAAAACACAGTTTAAACTGACTGCTTAACTTAAAAAACACTTTTCTAGAATCAAGAGAGTATTAAAATCATTCTTCTACTTGAATACTGTTGGAGCCTAAAATTAATTATGTTTTCTAAAGTTAGGTTTTACACTATATTTTATTTTATCATAATATTAATATATTTTAAAATGGATATGGATAATCTAACTTATTGGCTTGTTACATTAGCAAGATATTCATTTCAAGTAATCTGAAATGCATAGAGTCTATTACATTATACTCTTTTAATCAACAGAGCTTGAATTCTTATCAGTGCATTTTGCATTATGATGGAAGACATTGATTGAGCTGTGCTTAATGGATTATCAGATATTATCTTCTGTGCAATTTGTAAAGAATTAGGTTAATAATTTTCCAATCTTAAGGTCCAGAAAATTTGGTTTCTTTAATAGGGCATGATTTATTACTTGTACAGTCATTACTTTGATATAGTGTACGGAAATTAAATTTATGAAGGTTGTTTGGTCACCTAGGAGAGAACAAACACACGTAGAATGAATATAATCCAAGAAAAATATTTCCTGGTCAGTATTTTTATTGTTATAAAATAAATGCATTTAAAACAAGGCGACAGTCAGCTAACATTAGGGAAAAATAGTACTCTTAAAGCTAAGTGGTACATATATTCATATGTAAATCTGTAAGGATTTCAAAACAACTTATTAAAGTCATCTAATGGGATGATAAATAATTTAAAAAGACACAGGCTTCTTGCTGGATAGTTTAGTAGAATTGACTTATCTGACATATTTAACAAAATGAAAGAAAATCTAAAGGCCCCATTTTAAAAAAAATTGTCAAACTCTGCTAGATGGTATTTCATTTCAAAAGAGTATATATTATGATATATTATGTGTAGAGAAATTAAGAATTTTAATAATAGAAACTATAGTGAATCTACTTTTAATATCAGTTACTGCTTTTTTCCCAATTACTTTTTTTCCCTTAATCCTGCCTGATTTTTTTTCTAAAATTGCCTCTGCATTATTGCTTTTTACAGCAATCTTGCTAATGTTACAAATTAGCAAGATATACACAAATACAAAGAACTTTCTTTGTGTATGTGCTCCATCTCTAGCCCGTAGTGCTTTTTAACCAAATAAATTTGTCCACCCTTAGCCCACTCTTTTAAATTGGAGGCATGACCATTCACATTGGAATATCTGTGAATGTAGATATAATACTGGCCATATTAATATAACCAATTTCGTAAAGATTAGTAATATAAATTACATGCACTGAAAACATCTGGATAAAAGTCAAAAATTCAGACATTCATTTGACAAGTTCATCAGACTTTCAATGTGAAAATGGCTAGTCTTCTATAGACCAATCATTTGGGTAATTTAATGTTTTATTTTTTACCTGAATGATTTTACAAGGTCAATTATAATTATAGCATAAGAAGCATTAAATACACTATAAGTTTTTTGTGTATATAAATTTGATTATGATTTTCAATTGGAATTATTTTTCCTAATTATGATTTTTTTTTAATCATGGCAGAACACAAATTAGAATATGCCAGTGAATTTCTCAGACACCCAGATAAAGCCCCTTGGTGGTCTGCAAACTGGCCTTCTCCTCCAACTGGTCAAAATTCTGGGCTGTCCTGAGTGACACAGATTCACCTTAATGGAATGGACGCTGAATTTAACTGAAAACTAGAAAGTAGCAGATGAAAAGACTAATTTTCTGATGATGATTACTTTTTTTGATGTTTCTATTTTCTATGTGAGTAAAAACTGGTTTTGTTGCCACTCACTTATAAATTCTCAGTGTATTTTGTGTGTTTTATGTTTGTATTAGAGCATTTATTTTATTTTATTTTATTTTTTTAAAAACCCAGAAAAACAAACCTTCGCCTTGGAAAGTGTGATTACTCCAAACAATTGATTCTGCTCTAAGCATCTGAAACAGTATAAGCAATGACAGCTGCATTTGGGTAAATACATCAAATATACAGAAATATATAAAACTTAATCATGTCATTTATAGTGTGGCTGTTAAGCTGCAAATTGCATTGGAAAACATGTTTAAAAGAAAGAAAAGAAAGGAAGTCACCTCAACAATCTGCCCACACAGATCTTTTACATTAAACTGGAAACTAATTCTGCATCAGCATGAAATGAATTGGATCTGGTTCATAACCAGTGTTCAAATATTACTTAGTTCTTACCCCTGGCTCATGGAAAGCTGGGAAGAACCAGTCAGAGATCAGCGAGTTTTCTTGTCTCCAGCTACAAGCCAGAGCAGGCTTCCTCCATGTGCAAGTTCAAAGTAGCGTCTCTGGATGGGGAGGGCCATGCTACCTAATAGACAGGAAGCTGGAAATGACCCCAGATGGAGCAGATTCTGTTCAGCAGGGTTGAGAAACGCTAAAGAGGAGGACTTATTCAACCTAGAACGCCGTTCCATACGTCAGGTGGATCTTCTGGCCAGAATGTCTCCACTTACCACGAGAGTAGCAGACAAGCTCACTGTGTTCCCACATTTTAAATAAACAATTGGGTTAGCTGATGTTGTTATTACTCACCTGTGTTGGAACACAGCATATTTGTTTGATAGCTGTAAATTTTTATATTTCTTTGAGTCTTCTTCTAGGCCAGTAACATCCCCGGCCTGCTTGTCTCCACTTCCTGCAGCTGTTCCCAGTTTATAGGATTCTTAACCAACAGACAAGCCCAGGGCTGTCGAGAGGAAGAGGGGAGTGCCCCTTTTATCCTGCCTTAAGTTGTGTTTACATGTCCCATTCAGACACTAGAAAAGCCGTCTACCAATTTGGGCTGCATAGGAAGCCTCTATCCACTGGACATTTTGGCCATGTTTGTGATTTCTGGGGAACTGGGGAAGAGCCATCTCTCTTTAGTTGGAAATAAATGTATGGCAACATTTGAAGGCCATAACACCAGTAGTTAATATTTTGTATGGATTTGTACACCAAACCTAGCCCAACATTTTAGGTCCCCTAAGGTTAAATTCAAGATGTTTTTATTTTAGCTAAATATAAATTTGAAGATTACTTGTTTCTTAATGCAAAGGTGCAATGCATAGTTACTTATGTGGGTTTCTGTTTGCTATAGTATAAATAACACTTATTGTGGTGGTATGAGATGCCAGGCCTGGTGTTAAATGCCTTGCAGACAGTAAATTGTTTAACTCCTAGGGCAGTACTAATAAGATGGGTACTATTTCTTTCTTCCTTTAACTGATGAGGAAGTAAGAACCAATGAAATTAAGGGACTTATCCAGTGTCGTACCCACAGTCAGGGGTGGAGCCAGCATGTGGACGCGTGGCCTCTCCTTGCCTGTGGCTTGTCTCCTCTACAGCTTCTCAACATCACCACCACCAGGGAGGAGACTCCACCAGTGTCTGTGTGCACCTTCAGAAAGTCTGTGTGCCACACGGAGCCAGGGGTATGTCCCGGGAAACAAACACAACAGTGGGTTGTGCCCACTGAAATTTTCCATGGCAGGATGTTTTCTTTGGACCAAATTCCACGCTTGCATCTGAGCTCTAGGGGAATTAATAGGTTTCCCAGTGAAAACTATTGAATGATTCTGCATCCTCAAATACCCATCCCCCTAAAAACACTGTGCTCTCAAGAACCAGTCAATGCAGCTCGATGAACTACTCATGGCAGGTGCCAAAGAGGGGTCTGGAAAGGGGGCCCTTCGTTTGTGTTTCACAAACCAGTCAGGAGCCTGGAAGGCTTTCTGGGTTCTCCTTTACACCAGCTGCTAGGACTGAACCACTTGCATCCCGTCACTTGAGCAGAGGAATACCTCCATGCATTGTGGCAGATAGGAGGGAACAACAAGGAAAACTCCCCATCCAGAGCTGCAAACACAAGCAGAGCCCTCCACGAGAAACCGCCGAGGCGCGTGGGCCACTGGTGATTTCATTTGTAAGTAATGTTTTGATTGTCACAGATTATATGTTGCTCTCCTCCCCTGACATTTGTTGTACAGCGGGATTGATTTTTGTGCTCCAGTATGAAAAGGTCACTTTGATCAATGCAGTGTAATTGGCACTAAATTAGGATCATATCAGGTTATTTTGCTGTTTAATGATGAAATATTAAAGAAAAGCATGGGCAGATTGCAGGCGCTAACATGTACTTTAAACCTGCTGTAATGACGCTTTATTTTGTAAGAAAAATGGAGAGAAAAAACAACTAAAGTGCTGAAAATGACCGTGATGTATTGGAAGAGTGGCCTGGAATTATATATTTTCGTTTGTGATAGTCTGAAAGCCCCAGACACAAAACACCAGGCCCAGCAGTCAGTCCTGCTCTACTGCACAGAGAAGCCTTATATGGAAGCCTATTGATGGCCATGCTCATTACGTGCTAGTTAGAAGTGTTAAGCCTTTTCATTCTGCATATAGTAATTACGTTTAAAAACACTTGTGTGCCCTGCATCCACTTATTAGACAAACCTCAGCTTTTGAAAATCTGCAACTTGGTTATGGTCCCCCAGGTTCAAATGCTTTTCTGCTTCTGAGATTATTTCAAGACCCTTGCCTGGTTTCTCAAGTTTGCACCTAAAGTAATTATAAGCATCATAAGGAGTGTTAAATACTGTGTGTTATTTTCTCCATTGTAAATAGATGTGTTCCCCCATTATGCTGAAATGTCGTTGAGCAAGAAAAACTGCATAAGACTATACTTTTAAATGCAGGTAATGTTGCAAGAAATTTGTTTTGTGCTTTGCTGCCATTAAGTATATTATCTTGCTGCCACGTGAACTTAAACGGCTACTAAAAGTTGTTAACCTTTTTCACGTCTAGAAATATGGTACCACAAATATTGATAAAATAATTTCGGGTGTGGTTTAATAGAGAAAGGGGAGGAGGTGCTCACAGGCACAGCAACAGTGGCAGGGGGACACCCGTGAAGGACCCCTTGGGGCCAGGCACGGTGGGTCATCCACACCATGGCTCTGAAAACCACTGACTGTTTTCCAAGGTCCTTTCCAAAGGTAGTTTTGAACGTCCATTTTGGAGTTCACAGAGAAAGATGAGGCCATTGTAAAGAGAGAGTGTCACAGTAACATCTGACATCTGCATTGCTTTCGTTCCTTTTCTCAAGAAATGAAAATGACAGCAAGCATTTGGGGGTCAGGAAAATGCTTTTATTATGTTAGTGTTTGTTAGGGTTGAATTGTGTCCCCCCAAAAGATAAGTTGATACCCTAGCCCCTGGTACCTGTGAATGTGACCTTACTTGGAAATAAGGTCTTTGTAGACATGATCAAGTCAAGATGAGGTTCTCCTGCAGTATGGTGTCCCTATAAAAGGAAATAAGAGGGAATCTGGGACACAGAGACACAGAGGAGACGTGGAGAGATACCCTGGGGTGGGTCTACATGAGCACATGCCTCCTTCCAGGGAAGTTTTCCCCTCGAACCTGCATGAAGACCATGGCCCTGTGAACACCGTGATTCTGAACTTCTGTTCTCCAGAACTGTGAGAATATAAATTTCTGTTGTTTTAAACCACCAAGTTTGTGGTACTTTGCTATGGTAGCCCTAGGAAACTAACACAATATCACATTTATATTTTATCTAGAGGACCAGGGATATTGCATTTCCTCAAATCCCAATGATTTGAAAACCTCCCCATTTGTTTTAACAGAATTGTCTTTGGCTGCTATTTACAATGACAGGGATTTCGTGAGCAGTGTCCCTGGGATGTGCTTGTCCAAAGACACTGGACATTGCTGCATGGTTCATTCTTCAGTACTCAGTAAGTATTTGTTGAATATTTACTGTGTGCCAGCCATTGTGCTTCTGCTGGGACTAGAATGGTAAATGGCAAACAGTTAAGTATGATGTGGTGTGTGCTTGATGGGCACTTACACCCGGGTAGAACCAAGAGGGCTTTCAGCAGAAAAGGAGGGCTCCTCTGAATTCTGGAGAAAATGCACAGCAAGCCAAGGGAAGTCACCGTGCACATGTGCATGCCTGCACACGCAGACGTGTGCTTGTGAACCCCCAGAGGAAACAGGCTCTGCCAGGCCTGGAGGAAGGACAGAAGCTCTGGAACTTCAAGTTAAGCATGGCAGGAAGGAGGCAAGGTGTGGCAGGTGAGGACGGAGTAAGAAAGACGGTCAGCTGCAGATCACGATGGCTGTGCCGTGGCACAGTCTTGAAAAGGTAGCCAATGAAAGCTTTTAAGCAGGATGCAGATTTGACCAGTTAATACTTAGCAAGATCCTAACTGATTCAGGTTGGGGAGTAGACGGCGGTGGGGAGGCGGTGGAGGCCAGCTATCCAGGGCGGACCACGGTCTGGTCCAGGCAGAGGAAGGCAGGCCGTGTGTGATGGTGACTTCCATGTGTCAACACGGTGCCCAGGTACTTGGTCAAACACCAGTCTGGATGTCGCTGTGAAGGCATTTCAGATGAGATCAACATTTAAATCAGTGGACGCTGAGTAAAGCACACTGAGCTCCAGTGATGTGGGTGGACAGACCTGACCTTTCCAGAGTAGAAGAAATCCTGCCTCCAGGTGGCAATATTCCTGGGACTCGGGTGGACACATGGAGTGTGTCCTGTGTCCAGCCTGCCTGGCCCACCCTGCAGGTTTCAGACTTGTAAGCTTGCACAATAGGGCAGCCAAGCCTTAGAAGGAACTCGCCGTTCTCTTCCCCTCTATGGAGTCCCGGCGGTTCTGTTTCTCTGCAGAACACTGAGTGCGGCACGTGCAGAGGCCACACACACTGTCCCCTCTGCAGGCCCGGCGGCCTTTCCTTCCCAGAACTGCTTGTCTCTTCCACAGGCTCCAGATTTGCTGTTCCCGATGGCACGGACTCGAGGTGCTGCCTTTCTGTACTGGCGAATCAGATGACACCACCCACCGGCTTAGATGGTGACTGGGCTGCTGTGCCTGTCGCAGGGCCAGGAGCCCACCTCCACCCGCAGGCAGGAGCTCCCCTTAACACAGCACAGAGTGCGGGGACACAGAGGGGCCTCCCGGTCTGCGCCACAGCCGTCCCCTGCAGGCTGGCCAGCCCTGGCCCGGCCCGTCGTGTCCGGCTCGGTTCCGAGTGGCAGGCGGCTGCCCACGGCCGTGTGAACAGCGGGACACACGCTGCTGCTGCGTGTCCTCGAGCTGGGTCCCCCCACGCTCGCCCGCATCCCCCGACTCATGTACTTCCCATCTATGCCATGTGTCATCGGCATTCGGGACCGCCTGATCCATCTGTACAGCCAGGGTGGCTTGTTCTAGGTGACATGAATCCCCTCAACCACCGATGCTCAGGCCTGTGCAGCGGCTACCTGGGGACAGAGTGGCACAGGGAAAGAGGCACTTGCCCAACCTGTCCCCACCCCACCTGCTTCCTTTTCTGGGATCTGGCCACCATCTTGGTCTGTCTGCGCACAATGCTGTAGAATGGGTCACCTTAAATAACAGAATGTGTTTCTCACCGTCCCAAAGTGTTAGTCCGAGACTGGGTCACCGGCAGGTCAGGGTCTGGCCCAGCTGTGCTCTTCTTCCCATGGCAGCCTCTGGCTGTGACCTTGGGTGGCCCAAGGGCCCCAGGGGCCATGCACTCCCTTCAAGTTCTTTCCTAAGGGCACTCAGTATCTTCTGAAGGCCTCACCTCTTAATATTATCCTGTTGACAATTAAGTTTCAATATGTGGATTTGGGGGCAAAACACTCAGATGTAGAAGTCACCAAACCTTTTCTTTAAGCTACATATCATAAAGAATTCATATGAATCAAGATACAGCAGCAAAAGCATTGGGATGAAGTAGAATGAGATTCTAGATTCCTTCTCACCGAGCAGCCCCCAGCCCCTCCCTCCCCTCACCCTCAGACTGCAAGGGCCCCTGAGACATGGAGAAATCCCACAACTACACCAAACACTGGAAACCAACTGTATTTAGATCCCTTACTCCCCACCAAATGATCCTGTGAATCTCTGAACTAATGGAGTTGTGGCATCACTTCCAGTACTGAAAGGTTATGGGTACATGGTGTGAACTATAGCAGCCGCTCCCACCAGTAAAGGCATTTCTCAGTTCAGCTCTTGACTCCCAGCATGGAGGAATCAGTGCTGGCAAAATAGTGCCAATCCTGGGGAAGGGGCTTGAAAGCCCCCAGCACTGACATTGACACACCTGAGTGTCTGTGGCTCCAAGCCACCATGTCCACACAGCATGACACCAGAAGGAAACACCTGGCAAACGCTGTCGTACACTGGCCTAGCGAAGGTGTCACCCCATATAATAGCTCAAGCCTCTGCCCTCACTTCCAGGTGACAGTGCCTGTGACTATATCTCTGTCAGGAAGACTGTATCTCTGTTTGGACCTATGAGGTGGGATGAGCTCCCAGACTCTCATATCCCTCTGTGATAAGTCTTAGAAGATCCTTGAAAGCAATAGATGTGGATATAAATCCAGTTGTCATGAATTACTAGCTGTACAACCTTGGTTCAATTTCTTAACCACTACTAAGCTTTGTTTCACTTGAAAAAATAAAAATAAAGAAAAAGTACAGTTTCAAAGGGTGGCAAACACAGGGTCTGCTGCGTAGTGGAGTTTTCGTGAATGTCAGTCTCCTGTCCTCTTCCTTATAGAACCTTTCACCTGGATCAACTTTTCTTCTTTCTTTACTTGGTCCAAAAATTAGGACTGGGCCTGCCAGTGAAAATCTCATGAAATAATCCTCATGGAGTCTGGCAGCAGCACAGCCTGCCCCTAGGCGTTCATAAAGCTCATGGTGGGGAGCCTCACTTTTACATTCCTCTTCTCCAGCCTCTTGGGGTATCTAGAATAATCTTGCCACCAATGGGAGTAGCTACATCAATAAGGCTGCACACAGATACAGCCCTCTGCAATGCATGGAGGACGAGGGCCCTGTCTATTCTATTCATTCAGTACCTGTGCCTGTCTCTCCACCATGCATCGTCAGCCCATGCATCCAAATCAGCCAGCTTTTGTGGAGATAAAAAAGAACAAGTGGTCATCAGTTTACTGGACTCCTCAGACCCTCGAAAGTAGGGAACTGCACACAGCCTCATGGAATTCAGTCCTTTATCCCCTCTCCCCAGGATACGCTCTGCTTCCTTTTGCATGATGGAGAGCCCCTGTCATTAACACTTTTGTCTTTTTAAATGAAACATGCAGCTTTTAGAGTCTTTCTTCGGTAGCTTCGTGAGTTGATAACCTTCAAGTTAGCAAATGCTGGTAACCTTTAGATAGGCTTAAGAAATTAAGGTCTCAGGGCTGGGCCCGTGGCTCACTCGGGAGAGTGCGGCGCTGGGAGCGCCAAGGCCGCGGGTTCGGATCCTATAGAGGGATGGCAGGTGCGCTCACTGGCTGAGTGCAGTGCGGGCAACACCAAGCCAAGGGTTGTGATCCCCTTACTGGTCGCAAAAAAAAAAAAAAAAAAAAAGAAATTCCGCATTCTTATCCTCAAAAGACCATTTTGGTAAATTTGACAAACAAACAAAAAAAGATAAATAAAAGAATAAGTTGGCGGGGGTTGGTTTGAAAAAAAAAAAAAAAAAAAAAAAAAAGAAATTCCGCATTCTTATCCTCAAAAGACCATTTTGGTAAATTTGACAAACAAACAAAAAAAGATAAATAAAAGAATAAGTTGGCGGGGGTTGGTTTGTGTGTTTCTTTTTTTTTCCAGTCCATTGTCAGCTCTTTCCTCCATGGATTCGCTAACAGTATGAAGTGGTCAGTGATCTCGGTTTTCTCTGGATCAGTCTTGCTCTTCTTTGTAGGCAGCAGGTCCAAGGTTTACTTGGCATTTTTTTTCTTTTCCTCCATAGTTAGTTTGAAGTCCTCATATCAGACCAGCTAGTCTCCCGGCAAGCAAGGTCTGTCCTTTGAGCTGTCTCCATGTCTCCCCACCTGTCCAGAATTCTTGTATGGTAGCCACAGTGGACACTCCACAAAGCCAGCACTTCTAGACTCAGATCCTGGTATTGCAAAGAGATTTTGATACATTTAACGGTGGAAAATATATTCCTTCCCTCTAAAACTGTTGGTTTATGTTGGGGATCTTAAAACTCTTTATTCATAGTTTTTTCTTAGCATCTTCAAAGTTGAAGAAGAAAAGTTAAGAGAGTTAGCAAATGTACCCTTTGAGGTCTAGGGACACTAAGTACAGAATAAGTGCATATTATAGTTATTGTTATATAGGATGTGTCTTCTGAAATCTCGTACTGTTGAAGTTGACTGAGAATGTGCTATAAACAAATCAGAAAGAAACAGGCAATTTTCCTGGTGGAACTTCTGTTTACCTAGTTTATAGCCATGCAATTCTCAGGTTTTTTGGCTTTTTAAAACACATGTATATGAGTACAAAATACTTCAAAAAATTGTATGGTTTTACTCCTCCAGAGTGTGATATTACAAAAACTAGTGTCAACTGGTGACAATTTGATATTAGAAATAAAATATTGTGAAAAAATTTTATTCTTTAAATTTAATTAATTTCTACAGAATAATTATCATTGTATCAAGAATTTACTCTATCGGATTATTTTCATACACTGTTTTATTATTTACTTCCGTGGTTTATACTTAAACACTAAAACAAATCTAGTCAAATCATGTAAAAGGCATTTTAATTATATACTAGAATACAAATGGACACACTAATTATGTCCAAACCAGTTTATCTATATGCAAATGGGTAGTTGTACCTTGCCCAATTTAGAAAGATCATTTAAGGCCACTCAAAACTTCTTTGGAAGGAAGGTATTACCATTTCACATGTTGATACTTCCCGTGATAAGAAGAAATAAAATTGAGGACAACACATTGGGCTATTTGCAGAGGAGGAATTACCCTTCCCATTCTATAAACTATAAAAGATGTTATTTTTTCTTATGATAAAAGAAGTGCATTTATTTATAAAAATTATATTATATAAATTATTTAAAGATGAAATAATAAAAATAGAAAAAAATAATTTCATAACTCATGTTATGAAATATAATCCCTACTCATGTTTTGGTGTAAAAATATTTATTTTTATATGCCATGTATTATTTAGTTCTTTTAATTTTTAAAAATGATTTCATATTTATTAAGATGCACATAATTGTAAAATAGCTGTGCAAGGATTGTGATGTCAAACAGCAGGATCCTGACTGTGTTCCTGCTGCCCGTCCCCCTCCCTGGAGGCAGCTACTTAATTATTTGCTATTTACCTCCACGTCTGCACACTGCTGTGACACTGGTCCACCTGGGTGTCATGTTCAGGTGTTGCTGTGCCTCTCACCTGCTGGGACACCAGGATCCAGCTTCCGTTCACAACTCTCTTCCCATTCAATTTCCTTTCCTTTCCTCTTCCTGGAGTTACAACCTGACTATAGATGGATACATTTCCAGTGCTTGCATTATTACTGCAAATTATTACTCGTAGAAGCTATTTATGGTTGAGTCATGTGATATTACATTGAGCCTTATAATATTATATTTCCTTTTTGAAAAACATTTTTCTGCCCAATGCCACTCAGTGAAAAGAGTACAGCAGAAATAAATTCCAACTCTTTTTAAAATCAACACTTCGTAACACCAACTCTTTTTTTTTTTCCTTTTTGTCTTTTTTACTGACTGGCAATGGGATCGCAACCCTCGGTGTTGCGCCCGCACCGCGCTCAGACAGTGAGTGGGAACCGGTCTCCACATGGGATCCGAACCCTCAGCGGGAGCGCCGCCACGCTCCCAAGCAGCGCACTCTCCAGTGCGCCACCGGGCCGGCCCAACATCAACTCTTTTTTGATGTACAGTTCTGTGAGTTCTAATACAAGTACAGATTGATGTAAGTACCAGCGGACTCATCCCAAACAATTCTCCTTTGCTTCCCCTGCAGTCAGTCCTCCACCCCAGCCCTGGCACCACTAATATGCTATTAGTCTCTACCATTCTGCCTTTTCCAGAAAGTCATAAAAATTAAATCCTGCAGCATGTCACCTCTGGCTTCTCACATTCAACATAATGCTTTTGATTATTTTTTATTTTAAAATGTATGTATATTTTTAATTAACAAATAAAAATTGTATATATTTATGTACATGATGTTTTGAAGTTCATATGCATTATGAAATGGCTAAATAGAACTAATTAACATATGCATTGCCTCTGTTGAACCAACCTTGCATCCCTGGGATGAATGTCACTTGATCACGGTGTATAATTTTGTGTATGTGTTGCTGTATTCTGTTAGCTAGTATTTTATTGAGGATTTTTGCATCTATATTTATCAAGGATATTGGCCTGTAGTTTTCTTTTTTTGTTGTATCTTTGTCTGGTTTTGGAATCTGGGTGATGTTAGCTTCATAGAATGAATTTGGGAGAATGGCCTCTGTTTCAATCTTTTGGAATAGTTTGTAGAGGATTGGTATCAATTCCTCTTTGAAAGTTTGGTAGAATTCTTCAGTGAACCCATCTGGTCCTGGGCTTTTCTTTGTTGGGAGCCTTCTGATAACGGCTTCAATCTCTTTTATTGTTATTGGTCTGTTCAGAGGAACCAGTCCAAATGTCTATCATCAGAGTGGATATGGAAAGTGTGGTATATCTACATAGTGGAATTCTACTGTGCTATAAAAAAGAATGAAATACCACCATTTGCAGCAATATGGATGGACTTACAAAAAATTATATTATGAGAAATAAGTCAGGCATAAAAAGAGAAAACCACGTGTTCTCACTTATTTGTGGGAGCTAAAAATAAATAAACAAATACACAAACAAATAGGGGAGGTGGGGAAGAAGACACAACAATCACAATTCCTTGAACTTATTAAGACAAGTAAACAGATATGATGTTGATGGGTGGGAGGGGGGAGAGGAAGGGGGAGGAAGGAATCAGTTAAGAAACATGAAAATCAACTACATTGTATATTGATAAAATAATAATAAAGTAAACATATGCATTGCTTCAAATACTTTACATTTTTTTGTGGTTAGAACACTTAAAATGTAATCTTGTAATTTTTAAGCATATAATACACTGTTAGTAACTATAGTCTCCATGTTGTGCAATAGAGCTCTACATCTCCTGAAATTATTTCTCCTACCAAACCAAAATTTTATATCCTTTGACCAAAATCTCCCCAACCCTCCCACCCCTGCCCCTGATAACCACCTTCTACTCTCTTCAGCATAATGATTTGAGAGGCATCCGTGTTGTTTCAACAGTTTTGATTTGTTTTGCTTTTGCTGAGTAGTGTGGCATTGCACATGTATTTAGGAATTAGAGTTGTTTTTAAATTTAAGGAATTTGGGTTGTTTCCAGTTTTTGACAATTAGAAATAAAGTTGCTATAAACACTTGTATGCAGATTTTAGTGTGAACATTTATTTAAGAAAAATGCCTGGCAGTGGTACTGCTGGGTCACATGGTGAGTACATGTTTAATTCTGTAGAAACTTCCAAGCTGTTTTCCAGAGTGGCTGTATCATTTTGCGTCCCCACCAGAAACACATGAGAATTCCAGATTCTCCATATCCTATCCTCACCAAGAGAGGCGGTTCTTGCTTTGCATGATTTTGATATGTGTTACTTTCAGTTACCACGGTCTATTAAATAACACCAGTCCCCCAACAACTGGTTCAAATTTTAGTTATCCTGGTATTTTAACTGTGAACATTACATAAAATAATGTAAACTTGGCTGCTGGATGCCTAGTCCACAAATCTCTAGTAAAAACAGCAGGACTTGGTGATCAGGACCCTATCACATTATGTTTCCAGAATCTGCTGTTTCTTGTGTGGTTCTCTTTCATGTCACAGACAGCAAAGTGCCGAGCTGTGCTGCTTTCTGGTCTCCCAGTGGTAGACACGTGACACTTTGCAAAAAGGGATTGAAGGGGAAAACTGGCCCAAGAAAATAAAAGTATGACAGAGAAATGCAGTGATGATATTCGAAGTGAAATTTCAATGAAAAGTCAGTACAGTTATGGAAAACAAAAAGGAGACCCTGCATCATTGGAAAGGCTGTGGACAGTCAGCCAGAGGATCTTCAGGATGGCAAAGTTGCTGCTGGGGATAAAAAAGATAAATGTGTCCCTGTGGAAATGGCACCACCAAACATTTCACATTAAGGGCACTCTCAGAGCTATCTCATGCCATTGAAAGCAAAGGGTAGAATGTTGGAAGCTGATCAGACTTAGAAAGGAGTGTGACAATTCACCTGGTTGTGGAAGAGATACATTCTCTGTTTTGTAAACTGGCAAAAGGAAGCAGCAAGTCCTGCTCAAAGTACTCCTCACACTTGTTTTACAAAGAAGCCAAACATGTTAATTCTCAATGTTTCTGTTTTAGATTGCAGAGTACTAAATAAATACCAGGGTTGTTTTTTTTTCTCATTTTCCTATACATTTAATACCAACAGTAAAGGAGTTTTCAATGTCTTTGCAAAAATTCTTAAAGGTCACTAACCAGTGTGCAGTGGTGCTACATTATGATTTTTAACTGGTATTTCCTTAATATCTAACACGATGAGCATCTGTTTACATGTTTGTTTGCCATCTGTATACCTTTCTTGCTGAAGTGTCTGTTCAAATTTTTAGCCCAATTTTTAATTGATTTTTTTTCTTATTGTTGAATTTTGAGTGTTCTTTATATATTGTAGATATTCTGGATATATGTTTATCAACCAATATTGTGATTGTCAAGAACTATAGGGATATGAAAATTTATCCTACTAACAGACTAACCAGCTTGTCTGCCAGTGTGCTGGGCACTGGAGAAAGACTCATGGGTCAGAGACAAAGGGCTTTCTTACCCATGACTTAGCAAGTCGCACAAGCTTCATTTTCATGCCAGTCTCCTTGTTCCTCACATCACACAGGGGTGATGTGGAGTGTCCGGGTGGATGCTGTGCACAGTGTGGTTTTATGTCTGAGAAACTCAACCTTAGGAAACCAGAATATTTTATAGTGACCAGCAAGGACACCTGCCCTTCTCCCCAGAGGGAGACAATATTCTATTACATTAAGCAGTAATAACATCTGCCTTTTGCTCCAGAGGGAGCACTATACTACTTTTCAAATCTGTTTGCTAAGGGTACCTCCACTTGCAGAATGTGTAGAATGAAGACACCATAAGAAATGGTCTCCAAACATGGTCAAAAGTTTTTTAAAATTTCAACAAACTCTAATTTATTATCATTTTTTTACTATTATTTTATTTGTGTACTTGGCTGGAGCTTTATCACTTTTATTATTTTTTTGAAAAACTTTTGGTTTTATTGATTTTCTCTAATGCTTTTCATTTTCAATTTCATTGATTTCTGCTCTCATTGGTATCATTTCCTTTCATCTGCTTCTTTTGTGTTTATGTCACTCACTTTTTCTTAATTTCTTAAAGTGGAAGCTTAGATTACTGATTTAAGAACTTTCTTCTTTCTAACACAGGAATCTAATGCTATGAAGTTCCTGCTAATCCCTGTACAAGCAGCAATGCATGGATTTTGTGTTGTTGTTTTTTTAATTTTCATTCAGTTAAAAAATATTTTCTAAATTTTCTCCTCTTTGAACCACAGATTACTTAAATGTATTGCTTGCTTTCTAAATATTTGAGTATTTTCTAGATATCTTTCTGTTATTGATCTCTAGTTTAAGTTCAATATTGTCAGAGAACACACTTGGTATAATTTAATTTTTTTAATCTGCTAAGGTAAGTTCTATGACCCAGAATACGACCTGAATGCCCCACGTGCATTTGAAAGCACATGAATTTGCTGTTGTTGGTTGGAGTTCTCTATGAAAGTCAGTTGGGTCCAGCTGTGATGGTGCCTCTTTGTTGTCCAACCTGACTTTCTGTCTAATTATTCTGTTGATTTCTGAGAAAGACCTGTTACTGTCTCCAAATGTAATTGTGGACTTGTCCTTTCTTCTTTAGTTCTGTAAGTTTTTACTTCACGTATTTCAAGTTCTTTGTTAGGTGCATACATATTGGGGATGGCTCTATCTTCTTGGTGAATTGAGACTATCACCATTCTGTAAAATCTTTTTTCTCTCATTGCTATGTAGCCTACTTTTTCTATAATTAAAATAGTCACTCCAGTTTTCTTCTGATGTTTTTATGGTACATCTTTTTTCCTCCTTTTATTATTAAAAGTAATTATTATTTTTGAAGTGAGCTTATTATAAATAGTTCAGGGTTGGATTTTTTAAATGTAATATGACAATTTCCATAAATTTAGTTGTGTGTTTAGATCTTTTTCATTTAGTGTATTCATTGATATGTTTGGATTTAAGTAGATTTTTTATCTATATCCTCTCTGCTTTTCTTTCATTCCCTCTTTCTGCCTTCTTCTAGTTTTTTAAAAATAGTTTTAGTCTTTCATGCATTGGTTACAGTTGACTGTCTTTTTTCATTTAAATTGTGATTTTCTTGGTTTTTGGTATAATGGTGTTTTTTTATTGTATCATGGATAATTTTTACTACCCTAGCTGAGTCTGGGTCGCCTGCTTAGGTGTGGCATGTGGACTGTGGGTCCAGAGTTCAGATGTTTTGGCTGTGGCTCTGCTCTGCTGTGTGTTTCTAGTGCCACAGTGTCTTTCTGGGGCTCCAACGGGTCAGGCCTTGGGGAGTCTCTGGAACTCACCGGCTCACCTGCAAAAAGGGGCCCTGGGGATGCATGTTGTGGGAAGGGTCTATCCTGCTGCATAGGACAAATGGTTCAGGCTGGGGTGTGAGAGGATCCCGGAGATGTTACATATTGCCCACCTTGGTCCTTCTGCCTCCTGCTCTTGCTTTCTTGAAGTGCCTGGTGCTTCTCAGTTGAATGCTCATGCTCATGGATGAAAGAGTGAGGAGACTAGGATGGGTTCCTGGTGTGTGTCTGCATGTGTTATCTATGTGTATTTGTGTGTATGTTCACCCACACATGTGTGTTTACATGTCCATGTTTTGTATGTATGCACATGTGTTTATATTCATGTTTGTGTGCATGCATGTTTGCATGTGTGTGCACCTGTGTATGTGTCTCTCTCTCTCTGTCTTACATAATTAGGTAGGTTTACTTCCCAACAGGTGTGTCTTTCTCTTTTCTAAGCTCTGTCTCTGTGTTTACTGTGGGGTTTCAGGAAAACCTCAGCCCCAGACGTCCCCACCCTCCACACACTACAGGCCTCTGGGGTCCATGCAGGTCGCAGGCTCTCCCTGCTTTTCACTAAGTCTAGAGATGGTGGGCATAGCTCCAGGAAGCATTGATCAGAGGAAAAACACCAGATTGCTTCCACCACTACAAAGACTGCTCAGTAATTCGTGATAGCGAGGTATGTGCCAGAAATCCCTCCAGTTTTGTGCTTCTTGCTCTGAGATTTTGCAGCTTTTACCATCTGGTGGGCAAGACAGGAGTGAGCTGTAGCCTGAAAAGCTCACTTGAAAGCTCCATCTCACTGCTCTCTTTTCTGTCTGACGGAATCCCCATCCTCCCTTGTGATGCTTCAAACTCCCTGCTTCACTGATTCGCTATTTTGTTTCGGCACCAATATTAATTCATGATTGTATTGCTTTTAAATGCTATTTTATGTCACATTGGGAACCTAACATCGGAGGGGAGGTGGAGGTTTGTGCTCAGTCCTCAACCTGCTCCAGTCTGCAAGATGATTTGAAAACGTCCACCCAGGAATAGACGGTGCACACTCTTCCACACTGCCACGTTGTTCTGTTTCACTTTGCATGGTAAGTCACAATGCCTGACAGTGCTTCATGTTACAGCTGTTCTATAATTTACTTAAATGATAACATTTTGTTTGACATTTATGCTGTTACCAAATTTTCTGTGTTGTTGAGTGAGATAAGCATTCTCATAGATAAATCTTTGAGTAGTCTTTGCCTATTGAATTATTTCAGTAATATTTAACAATTTATAGTGCTTTCTATGTGACAGATAATTTTATAAGCAATTTACATCTGTCAGTATATGTAATATTTTTTTAAAAAATACTCTTAGACATGGGTTCTATTATTATTCCCACTGCATAAATTGAGGAAACTGAGGCACAGAGAGATTAAGAAAATTGACCACATTCACAGGCTAGTAAGTCTGGAAGCCAGTAGTTAAACCCAGACAATGCATCGCCAGAATACACACCATTGTGTTCTAAAAGAAGAACAGTATCAGAGTGAAACTTTCTGGGTCAACATCTATGCTGACGTTTCAGACTTTTGATAATAACTACTCAATTTTTGTAAAATAGTTGTACACACTGACACCTTCATCAGCCTTATATACTACTCTCAGAGTTCTTGAGTGCTTATTAACACTGAGCTTTACAGTTAAATATATATTTGCCAATTTGATTGTCAAAAAACAGATGCCAGTTGAATAAAAGTTTTTAGTTTGTTTTCATTAGTAATGGCCAGAGTGAGTTTTACTTTTGCACGTCCATTTTTTGCTTTACTTTGTTCCTGTTGGAACTTCACTTCTAACCTATCCACTTTCTGTGTTGGAGTATTATTCCTCTATGTGCAGAAAGGTTATACCCACTTCCCCTGCCCTGTGACCTGCAGCATCTTCCTGCCAATAGGGTACCCTCCTGTGGACCCTGATGTTGGCTGGACCATGTGACTCTCCTGACCAATGGATGTGAGCGGAAACAACTCACATTGTATCCCAGCAGAAAAGGTACAAGCCTGTGCCCTGGGCTTCCTCTCCATCCTGCAGAGAGCCTCAGTACCAACCCAGGGCCCCTCGCCCTGCTTCGGTTCTAAATTGAGATCCACGGTGTACAACTACCACCAGCCTGTGGCCAAATGGAACCACGAATAAGAAATAAGCCTCTGTGACTGAGAGCTCCATAATTGTAGGGACAGTTTCCCCTGCAGCATGATCGAATGAAAGATGAATGATGTAAACCTTTATCTGTTAGATTTGTGAAAAAATATATGTGTGTGTGTGTGTGTGTGTGTGTGTATCCTGGTTTGAAATGGTTTTTAATTGCATCCACATGGTTTTTAACTGTAAACTTATTTTTAGAGGTGGGTCAAATTTAAATTTTGTATATGGTTTCTGCTTTTGGGGTTTGAAAAGAAAGACTTTCTTTCCCTTCCCCCACTCCCCCGATGTCACACATATTTATGATATTATCTGCTGTTCTTTTATGATTTCACTTTTTATATTTATTCTTCTAAGCCACCCAAAATGTATTTTGCTGTGAAGTAAGACTCTAAATTTACAGAATCCATAATAGACTGTTTTTCATCTCTTTCCTACAGACCCATTGTTCCCCATAAATTCTCGGCTCCCTCTGAAACAATGTGTCCTACAGTAACACTTTCAAGAAATCTAACTTGATGGAGAAGATATTTTCGTGTATGTTTTTAATTTACATGCATATTCTAGGAACATGTTGCATGCCTAAAAATTTTTATTTTGTTGATTAAATTTAATTTGAATCTAACATTGATCAGGTAGATTTATGATTATTAAAATTATACATTCCAGAAGGGGAGGAAAAAGGAAATGGCATTGAAAACATATTCAGCAAAATAATAGCAGAAAACTTCCCAGGTATAGGGAAAGTCACACATCTCCAAATTCTGGAACCCCAAAGATCACGAAACACATTCAACCCAAAAGGTCCTCTCCAAGACACGTGATAGTCAAACTGACAAAAATCAAAGACAAAGAGAGGATGTTAAGAGCTGCAAGAGAGAAGCAGCAAGTCACCTACAAGGAGCCCCAATTAGAATAACATCAGACTTTTCATCAGAAACTCTAAAAGCCAGAAAAGAATGGGATGATATATTCAAAACACTGAAGGACAAAAATTGCCAACTGAGAATACTTTACCCAGGAAAGCTATCCTTCCAAAATGAAGGACAAATAGTATATATCTCAGACAAACAAAAACTGCAGGAGTTCACTACCACACAACCAGCCCTACAAGAAATTCTCAAGGAAGTACTGGGTTTGATACCACAAAAGCAACCATCACTACCATGAATACACAAGAAAGAACAATACCTACCAGCAAAACAAAAAGGCTAACCAAAGAGAGAAAAAATAGTTTATTTATCATCCCAAGAAATCAACAAATACAGAAGAAAAACAGAAAATTTGAAAGAAAGGAACAAAAGATACGTAAGACATCTAAACAAAAATCAGTACAATGCTAGGAGTAAATCAACACCTCTCAATAGTAACTCTGAATGTAAAGGGATGAAATTCCCCATTCAAAAGACAGAGACTGACTGACTGGATTAAAAAGATGGACCCAACAATATACTGTCTCCAAGAGACTCACTTGACCTTTAAAGACACACATAGACTAAGGGTGAAAGGATGGAAAAAGATATACCATGCAAGTAGAAATGAAAAACAAGATGGAGTAGCTATTCTTAAATCAGATAAAATAGATTTTAAAGCAAAAACCATTAAAAGAGATAAAGATGGCCAATATATAATGAAAAAAGGATCTATCCATCAATAAGACATAACAATCATAAATATATATGCACCTAATGTTGGAGGAGCCAGATTTACAAAGCAAACACTATTAGATCTGAAGAAAGAAATAGACACTAACACCATAATAGTGGGGGACCTGAACACCCCACTCTCATCATTGGACAGATCATCTAAGTAAAAAATCAACAGAAAAACACAAGATATAAACAATACTTTAGACCAATTGGATTTGGCAGATATCTACAGAACATTCCACCCAACAACCTCAGAATATTCATATTTCTCATCAGCACATGGAACATTCTCCAGGATAGACCACATGTTAGGTCACAAATCAAGTCTTAACAAATTTAAAAAAAATTGAATTATTCCATGTATTTTTTCTGGTCACAACTGATTAAAATTAGAAATCAATAATAAACAAAACTTTGAAAACTATACAAACTTATGGAAATTAAACAACATTCTACTTAATGACATGTGGGTCCAAGAAGAAATTAAACAGGAAATCAAAAAAATTTATCTAATGAAAATAATAACACATCATACCAAAACCTGTGGGATTCTTCAAAAGCAGTTTTAAGGGGGAAATTTATTGCATTAAATGCTTACTTTAGAAGAATAGAAAGATGGCAAATAAATAACCTAACACTTCACCTTAAAGATCTAGAAAAACAAAAATAATCCAAACCTAAAGTTAGTAGACAGAAAGAAATACTTAAGATCAGAGAAGAACTAAATGAAATAGAAGCACAAAAAACAATACAAAAGATCAATGAAACAAAAAGTTAGTTCTTTGAAAATATTAATAAAATCAACAGACCTTTAACAAGACTAAGAAAAAAAGAGAGAAGACCCAAATAACAAAAATTAGAAACAAAAAAGGTGATATTACAACTGACACCACAGAAATACAAGGAATCATTAGAGCCTACTACAAACATCTATTTGTCAACAAATGTGAAAATCTGGAGGAAATGGATAAATTTTTGGGTGCATACAAGCTAACAAAACTGAGGCAAGAAGATATAGAAAATCTGAACAGGGCAATAACAATAAAAGAGATCGAAGCTGTTATCAGATGGCTCCCAACAAAAAAAAAAGCCCAGGACTGGACAGGCTCACTGCAGAGTTCTACCAAATCTTCAAAGTGGAACTGATACCAATTCTATACAAACTGTTCCAAAAGATTGAAACAGAGGCCATTCTCCCAAACTCATTCTATGAGGCAAATATCACCCTGATTCCAAAACCAGACAAAGATGCATCAAAAATTGAAAACTACAGGACAACATCTTTGATGAATATAGATGCAAAAATCCTCAATAAAATACTAGCTAATAGAATGCAGCAACACATACACAAAATTATACACCATGATCAAGTGGGATTCATCCCAGGGATGCAAGGTTGGTTCACCATACACAAATCAATAAAAGTGATACATCATGTTAATAAAAGCAAAGACAAAAACCACATGATCATCTCTTTGACACTGAAAAAGAATTTGACAAAATTCAACATGCTTTCACGATAAAGGCTCTCTACAATTTAGGCATAGATCGAAAGTATCTTAACATAATTAAAGCCATATATGATAAGCCCACTGCCAATATCATCTTGAATGGGGAAAATCTCAAAGCCTTTCCCTTAAAAACAGGAACTAGAAAAGGATGCCCACTCTCACCACTCCTATTCAACATATTGTTGGAAGTACTACCCAGAGTGATCAGTGAAGAGAAAGAAATAGAAATAAAGGGCATCCATATTGGAAACTATGAAATCAAGCTGTCCCTTTTTGCAGATAATATGATCATATATATTGAACAGCATGAAGCATCTATAAAAAAACTCCTAGAGTTGATAAATTATTTTGGCAAAGTTGCAGGGTACAAAATCAACACACAAAGATCAGTAGCATTTCTATACTCCACCAGTGAACATGCAGAAAAAGAAATCAAGAAAGCTAGCCCATTTACAATAGCCACCCCCAAAATAAAATATTTAGGAATAAAACTGACCAAGGATGTGAACAATCTCTGTGAAGAGACCTATAAACCACTGTTGAGAGAAATTAAAGAGGACACAAAAAGATGGAAAGATATCCCATGCTCTTGGATTGGAAGAATTAACATTGTGAAAATGTCCATATTACCCAAAGTGATCTACAGATTCTATGCAATCCCCATCAAAATTCCAATGACATTTTTCTCTGAGATGGAAAATGCTATCCAGACATATATATGGAACAACAAAAGAGCATGCATAGCCAAAGCAATCCCACACAAAAAAAATAAAGCTGATGGCATAACACTTACTGGCTTTAAACTATATTACAAAGCTATAATAACCAAAACAGCATGGTATTGGTATAAAAACAGACACATGGATCAATGGAACAGAATAGAGAACCCAGAAATTAACCCATATGACTACAGCCATCTGATCTTTGATAAAGGCAGCAAGTCTCATGCTGGGGAAGAGACCGCCTTTTCAACCAATGGTGCTGGGAAAACTGGATAATCATATGTAGGAGAATGAAACTAGACCTGTATCTTTCACCATATACCAAAATCAACTCAAAATGGATTAAAGAATTAAATATACATCGAGAAACAATAAAACTCCTTAAAGAAAACAGGGGAAACACTCCAGGAAATAGGAGTGGGTACAGAATTCATGAATAGGACCCTAAAAGCACAGGCATCTAAAGGTAAAATAAACATATGGGATTATATCAAACTAAAAAGCTTCTGAACAGCAAAGGAAACAATTAACAGAGTAAAAAAATCAACCAATGGAGTGGGAGAAAATATTTGCTAAATATACCTCTGACAAAGGAATAATATCCAGAATATACAAGGAACTCAGACAACTTTACAACAACAACAACAACAAAAACAATTAAAAAATGGGCAAAGGAGTTGAATAGACATTTTTTCAAAGGAAGATATATGAATGGCCAACAGACACATGATAAAGTGCTCAATATCACTCAACATCCAGGAAATGCAAATCAAAACCACACTGAGATACCATCTCACTCCAGTTAGGATAGCTAACACCCAAAAGGCTGAGAACGATAAGTGTTGGAGAGGTTGCAGAGAAAAAGGAACTCGCATCTACTGTTGGTGGGGCTGCAAAATGGTGTAGCCTTTATGGGAAATGATATGGAGGTTCCTCAAACAATTACAGGTAGATCTACCATATGACCCAGTAATTCTACTGCTGGGAATATACCCAGAGGATTGGAAATCATCATGGCAAAGGGATACCTGTACTCCAATATTTATGGCAGCTCTATATACCATAGCCAAGAGCTGGAACCAGCCCAAATGTCCATCATCTGATGAATGGATAAGGAAACTGTCATACATCTACACAATGGAATACTACTCTGCTATAAAAAAGAATGAAATACTACCATTCGCAACATCATGGATGGACTTAGAGAAAATTATATTAAGTTAGACAAGTCAGGCACAGAAAGAGAAGTACCACATGCTCTCACTTATTTGTGAGAGCTAAAAATTAATAAATAAATAAACACGCAAACAAATAAAGGGTGGAGGGAAGAAGACAGAATAACCACAAAAGATCCTTGAACTATTTAAGCTGAGTGCACAGATATGATGTGGGGGGGAAGAAGAGGGAGTGGAGAAGAAGGGGTAAAGGGGCATGAAAATCAAGTACAATGTATTTTGAGAAATTAAATTAAATTAAAAATAAATAAACAAATATAAAAATTACATATTTAGAAAATTCTGTAGTTGAGATGTTGGTCACTATTTAGAGTTGACACAACTGGTTTGGTGCGGTAAAAGGAGTCTTCAAGCTAAGGGGTAGAGGCCACTCTGCTGATTCTGGTTCTGATATGTAATTCATTCATTCCTTCAGCAATGTCTACATGTAGGTATCAGGGTTAATTATGGAATACTAGGGAAGTCACTCAACTTCTCTGAGTCTAACATATTGAATATCCACCGTGCCCAGCTGCTATCAGCACCAGCTAAATTTAAATAGTAATGGCCTGACTCAAGAATTTTTTCAGCATTAATAAGATAATGCATGTGAATCATAACAAATAAGTTTAACGTAAATTCAAGTTGTTATTATTTGGTATAATAAGGACACAAAGAACTTTATATCACCAAATATATCCCCCTCATTTCTTTTTTTTTTTAATTTTCCACTGTGACATTTTACAGTGCCTAATATCAGTTATTCATATCCTTAATTTCTAAATCTTACATTGCTAAAATATTAATTGAACACAAATTATGTGTCAAGTACCATTGCAGGTATTATACTAAATAAAATAATGAATAAATGAGGTCCTTATATTTTGGTGGTAACAGTATCGTTATAACACATCATGTTGTAATGAACCCTGGCATGGACACTTGCTCAGCCGTCTCCACAGGGTCTATCCACGCAGCCTGGTCGACTATCAAGACGTGAGACCCTCCTTTAATTAACAGCAATTCTTCCTATTACCAGAGACAACACTTTGACATTTTTGTTTTCTAATCTTTATAAAATACCTGGTTATAAAGAATCATATTTATGGAAGTTTTTATGAAAATCACACAATTCATTTCCCCACCCCCTCCAGCCTCACTGTATGTATTTCTGCTTGTCCACAAGCATAACAGCAGGGAGCATGCAGGCAGTGGAGCTTATCTTACCAAGTCCTTTGACTTCATAGTCATATTCTATTTAATAATGGAGAGCTCATATTTCCTGCTGCTTAATTCAGCCACACACTGTAGACACATCATTTCCTGAAACCTCTCAACAAACTTACAGGGTAATTATCATAATCACAATTTTATCAAAAAGGTAAATAAAGCTTAAGTGGTTAAATGCCAGTTCTAGGTCCTGGATCTAAGCAGCCTGCAGGTTCTACTGCTGACTCTCTGAATCCAAACTCTGCATCTTTAACCACTGTGCTGCACTGTGAGAACAGATGGCTTTCCTCTTATTTTCTAAAATAGTTTTTCTTCTTTGTTTTGCTAAAAATAATTTATGAACGTTAAATAACCAAAGCGTAGTGGTACAATGCACATGTACATAAACTACCATGCCACAAAAATGACTAGATTGAACAAAAGGAAGTTAAAATGTCAAAGTCTAAAAGATATGTGTACATTCTGAAACTGGAAACAACCCCACCTTTGAGAAACACTTTTTCTAGGTAGAAATAACTGTTACCTAATTGGTTTGTAAATAGGCATTATCCTTAGATGGAGGGAGAAAGATGAAGTGGACAGGTGGAACTTGGTGAACCAACTGAAAATTGAGGAGAAAACTGGCTTTTTGAAGAACCTGCTTCACACACATAGAAGAAGCAAAAAGCAGTGCTGTTCACGTCGGAAGCAAAATGAGGTCTTTTCCCTCTTTTGCTATTTTTAACTTTCTTGTGGAAGTGCTGGCCAGAGCAGTTCTTCAAGACAGAAGTACTAAGTGTATAAAATTAACAAAAGAGGAAATGGTGTCATTCACAGAGAATCATCAGAAATTCTAAAAAATATAAATATGAGAAAAGTTTGTCACCAATAGGAAATCAGATATACATGTGTGTGTGTGTATACACGTTCACATTTACCTACACAGGAGGTCAGTAGTGGTGTCAATGTTGTCAAAACAAATGGACATGCAAAAAATTGGTTATATACAAAGCAGATAAAAATATATTAAAGGGAGTCCATTTACAGTATCATGTAAATATATGTTACATAATTATGTTTATATAATACATATTATATATACAGAATAACACAGGGGAAAAACACAACAAAAACCACTAGAAACAACTTTTATGTGGAAAAACTGTTGCACAATTTTGAAGTATGTAAAGTGAATCTTGAATAGTAAAATAGATAATCTATTTTTGACTGAAAAGGCACAATATTAACAGTTTAATTTAGGCACTTTATAAAACTGCTTCCAAAATTCACCTAGAAGAATAAACATATATTTGAGTAACGAGGAAACGCAATTTGGATCATCCGTAGAAGAATTTGCTCTGCACCGGCTTGTGCTGTACATTTTTGCATCAGTCAGTCCAGACAGAAAGGCAATCCTGTGAGGTTACTACAATTATGTCCACTTTAGAAGTTAAGAAACTGAAGTTAAAATGGTTAAGTAACTTGTCAAGGTCACACAACTAGTAAGTGTCTGATCATCAATTTGAAGCAGGGTCCAAGGACGTGTCTGTTTCGTCACTAAGGAGCAAAAGGGAAGTGTAATACAGGGGTAATTTCCACCTCTGAGTATCAATCTCCACTATGAAGCTACAATAATGAAAATAATGTCACAGTGTGGAGAAAACAATGTGCCCGGATAGAGGTGTAGACAGAGACATTTACTAGATGAAATATCACATCTCAAGTCATCAGGAAAAAAATATCGGTCAATAAATGATGATGTAAAAATAAAAGCTGGAACTCTGAATCACTTTTCACATTAGTGTCAGAAAAGATTTTAATGTAAAACAGGAACATATGAATCAGTCATTCAAGAAGACTTTGATATGAATAAATAGAAGCCAACTTTCTAATTGCAAAGCATGTGAAAGGTGAACTGATAGAGAATTCACAAAAGAAGAGACATAAATGACCAATAAAGTATGAAAAGATGCCCTACTTCACAAGTCATTAAAGAACTACAAATAAAAATGACCTTGAAATTTCATTTGTTCTTTTTGTTATCCTGGAAGAAAAGACAAAAAAATAAAATAAAATAAAAACCCAAACTGATAACTTTTCTCCTGTTGGTCAGAATGGGAATAAACACTGATAATTTCTGGATGATTTGACAAACACGTCCAAATGATTGAAATTTAAAATCAGTTTACCTTTAACAATCGAGTTTGACTCATCTATGTTTAATGGAAAGAATTAGATAAGTCAAAAAAAAAAGATATAAGCACAATGATGTTCTTTACAACATTATTTATATTACAGGAAATTGGAATCGACCTAAATGTTCATCAAAGGAAATCTGTTAAATAAATTACAGAACATCTATACTATCCAGCTATTAAAAAGAATGATGTAAATCCCCATTTGCTGACTTGGAAAATGTCCATGAGCAAACAAAGCAGGTCCACACATGTGTGAGAGAGATGTGTTCAAACTAAAGCTTCTCATGTACTGCTTTAGCTTTCAACAATAAAGAAAATATAAAATTGAGTATCACCAGTTGATTCCTTTGATAATTATGTCTCTGTCACTTTCCTGATTCTATTGGCCAAACGCTGGTAGTTGTGATATAAAAAGTTTATCATATTTTCTTAATTTGGTGATATTTCTTGCTTTCTTCTATTTTTTAAGTCTACAGTATTTTATTCTTGCTAAAAATATGAAAGTAATATAATGTTTAGTGTAATTCACCTGAAATTGGGATAGTCATTGAAAAATACAGCCCAACTTTAAGCAAACACTATATTGACATGGTAATTACAAGTTCAATACATACCTTGACTGTTTATACAAAATTGTATAAATTCTCTTCATAAAATCTACTGTTTTTCTGGTGTAATATTAAAGTTGCATAATATAATGACAGAATTTGAAAAATGTTCCCTGGGAACAAATATTTTATTTGCTTGAGTGAAATGATAGCTTGAAAATAAAATCTTTACAGTGAGCCCAAGGGTGGGAAAAGGAGCATGTATAGAGTTCCTGCTTTCCTATACGTTGTATGTGTGTGGACAGAGACCGCTGTGACTCATATTTATAGATTTGCTTGTGCAAACAGAGACATGCCAGTCTTCTCACGCAGCAAATCTTATTTCCGATACAAATCTGAAAATCTGTGAAGCATGATAATATTCACTCTAGGATCTGTGACCTCCCATAAAAGAAAAAGAGGATGAGTAGGGTGTTAAAAGGGTTCTAATGATGCCTTTGGACTCCTGTGCGCCCATAATGACTGGGGAAGATTTATACGCTCTCTCTAGGTATAATTAGACACCCACAAACCCGCCTGACCCTGCTGTGGCGAAGAGCCCTTCTGCTTTTTGTTTCAGCAGATGAATCAATACTCACATGCTCTACCACTGTGGACTGAAATGGAGGAAATGAAAATCTGATAATTTTGCTCCCAGTGCAGTCTAGACAGAGGAGAGTAGTGTTAGTCTTTGACAGGAAGATCTATTTCCAGTTTCTCAAAAGGCTGCTGTCAATTTTGAAACTTCTCCTATTATTGATTTTCAGTTTTGTTAAAAGGATGCTTTATTAGGAATATTAGTCCCAATGACCATGTGAGCTCATATCTAGTTCACAAGCTGTGAACATGTGTTTTAATTTGGGGTCTGGGTGGGTTTAAATTGCAGATCATTTGTGTCGTTACTGTGTGACCCATAGCCACATTACGGCAGCCTGCTGCACTTTTACCTATGAAATGGTAAAGGCAAAACGTACACATCTGTATTGATAGGCCCATATTGAGTCAGTGACGAATGTGTTGATTATTCCTCCCCCCTAAATACTTCAGGACCTGTCTGCTGACACTGTGAGCACACACTCTGCTTGTCCACACATTGTTGCCATTGGGGCATGCGAGCTTTAAATTTTAATATCCTCAAAACAGACAAATTTTATTGAACCAGTAAGTATAGTTTAAGGAAACACTACCAATGTTCAATTTTGCATTTACAGAGGAACAAGCTGACACTGTCCTACTTATCCTGAAATGCTGTGTCTTCTGCGAGTACCCTTATGACTTCCCCACATGACCCTAGGTATCCCTCTTCCTGTGGTCCTTTTAAGGGCTTCCCATGCCTCCTCTCTTCCAGGATTCACTGAAATATCCTCTTTACATATCTTTGCCTCTTCCCTAAACTGTACTGTCCTTGAGAGAAGAATTATTTTCGTTCTTCTAGATTCCTTGGGCTTCACAAAATCCCTGTTGCAGAGCAAGAGCTCAATATCACTCACCAGTGGTAAAACTTCCTTTGCTCTCCATTGTAATGTGAGACATTCGGCTTAAAGAATAGATTTGGGTCATTGCTAAATCACATTTGTAATTTTTTCTCCTTAAAAATAAAATATTTCAGGATTACATGGATTTGGAATAGCCAGTTAGACATCATTGTTGAGAAGAATTTTGTGTTTGGTATAATTTTATATGTTGACCTTTATGTGATAAAAACAGGATAATGATTACAACATTATATAATAGTGCAAACCACTGAACCGTAAAATAAGATGATTCTTTTCTCCAGTTCTTTTATTTTACTTTTTAATAAGTGGTGACATCTATGAACTAATTCCCCAGGAATCACTTAGAATGAGGTTTTGTACAGAACGTGTGGGTAAGAATTCTTCAGAAGAAAGATTAATGCAAACTGTTCTCGGCTTCTCTCTGAAGGAGATACAATTTTGGTTTCTACAGAAATTTATATGAAATATGGACCAAGACCGCGATATTTGTGCTTTAAAAACAATACTTCTTGAGGACAGAATTTTATCTGCACACTAATTCAGGGAAACTTAAAAAACATGTCACCCACTCACGCAGAACCGTTAGAAGTGACGTCACTGATTGACCACTGATTGACCAGGGCTGTGAAAATACCAACTGGTGTTGTCAAAGATGCGGTGGAGAGTGTGCATGGGTTGTGCGTCTCATTTCCATTTGGATCTACTTGAAATATAAGTGTGGTAGGATGCCTTTGCGAAAATACTGTTACTGACAAGCTGTTGTGAATTTGTGTGAATTAAAAACTCTAAACCTTGCTCCTTTAATCACATCTATTTAGTGACTAGTGAAGAGATGCTTTCTCTGAAGTCCCGAGGTGAACCAAAATCTAACTAATCCTTGTTTCTGTTTTGTTTTCCAATTTTCCATGCTGCTGCCTGCAAGTGCTTTCAAAGCATGGTCAAATTATCTCACACACATTAGCACTTGAAAGGTTAAGCAATCTCTCCTCACAGAGGAACACTGAGGCAACCCAGATTTCCTTCCTCACCTGTACACCTGAAGATTCCACCAGGGCATGGTAAACCACTTGAGTGATATTTTATTAAATGTTTTTCCGTTCCTTGTTTTACAGAATAAGGACATTCTTGCAATCTGTTTTTATTGTGCCTTTTTAAACATCAAAAGTTCAGATGAGCCCCATGTTTAAGAAGTACATTTGCATGAGGGCCACAATCTTTCAGCAGATTGCTCTCTGGCAATTCAAAATGCAATTGTATTTTTGCTTTTGTCTCCCACACATTGTTGAAGAATCAAAATATTCCTTTAGTGGCAGGGATATGGTATTGTCCCAGGGACACTTTGCATGAAGCCAGTGAAAAGACATCAAGAAACTTCTCGTTTTATCTGAGGGAAAATGTGACTCACTTTTAGAAAATGCACAATAAAATTTTCTAACTTGGGACCTGTATGGTCTAAGCTTTTTCCTGTATGGTCTGAGTTCCCAACAGAATGAAAGGAGAATTGCAGATTTTTTTCTGTTTGCCCCCATTTTCCTTCTTTCCCCCAAAGTCACGGAAATAACAGACTGGCATTTGGGAAATACGATGCTGTGAGGTCCAGGTTTTTAATTTAATTTGATTCTCATCATTGCCACAGACGTTTTCCTGACCGTGGTCTTCCCTCAGGACACAAGCACACAGCACTCATCTGTAGGTAACAAAACCCTGACAGAGGAAGGTAACATGGTAGGTGGAAGGAGCACTGGATTGGAATTGGAGAGGGTTGGGTAGTTATCTAGTTATCCCAACTAACCCGCAAGCAAATACAGTGCACTGGGTCATGTCATATGATCCGTCTGGCCTTTTTTGCAAATGAAAGGACTTGCCTACATAAATCCACCCCTTCATCAAAGGCTACTCTTCTGAGAAGGCAGATCACCTTTGTGTATGAGGGGCAGTATTTTAAAATATGCCTTGAAATAGCTCCCAGTTACAGGAATCGCCTACCACATGTGCCTCCTTGATTCAACAAAACATGAAAAGAGGGTCATGAGAGAGTTCGCTTTTTAATAATAGGTCTACGTGTGTCGGAGGTGTTGCTCAGTAACTAACAACAGTGCCAATGGCTCCGTGCTTCATCGTAACACTTTCTTGCAGTGACACATAAACTTTGAAAAACATTATGTGTTTCCTCTCAGATACTTTAACAATTATTTTGGGGTAAGAATATGGTCTATAGTCCAAGTGCTCTTAAAGATTAACTGTGACCTCATCGTTGTCTTTGTTCATACTGGTGGCCCCGTTTATTCAGTTTCATGCCAGTGACTTACCTCGGCTGTGCAGACCTCACCACGGCCCAGGACAGCGGTGGCTGTGTAGATGCTCCTGCTTTCCAGCAGATGGATGAGGCAGGAACCAGAACATTCTTTGAGTAGGTCTTGACATGACAGACTGTTATGGTTCAAACATTGAATAAGTAACATGCACTTTATAAATCCCTAATTATACAATGTCACAATAGTCCATAACAGCTCCTTACGGACTATGGAGTAAATAATATGCATTTCTAAATGTCCATAATTATGTAATTAAGTGATAGTCTATAATTAAGGACTATTGGGTAAATATATAATTGGAGAGTTTTAAAAATCTATCATAAAGCACTTTTTAAAATGTGACTGCAATAAAAGAAAAGAAACAATCCAAAAAAGCCCTATTAAAATATTTTATATTTTAGAGGGTTTCACTAAATCTAAATCTGAACGATTAACACTAGAAACATGTTTCCCATCCCCCTGGCTGCCTTTCTCTGTTTCTTTCAGTCACAGCTTCTTGGGGCTTGAAAACCCCGACAGCATCCCACACGCCTTAGAGCACAGCGTGTCACCCAGAGTATGCCCCTAATCTCCAGAGTCAGAGTGGGAGAAATGGCCCGAGCATGGGTGACAAGGGTACCTCTGTCCTGCCCTTCCCTCAGCTGTCCCACCCCGTCCCCTGCCTGAGGTCAAGTGGGGGTGCTGGTGTGCCACCACACTTCCTCCTACACCTCCTTCATCAGCAGCAACTGGCTGAGCATGAAGACAGAGAGGAAAGTGCTTACTAAGTACTCTGCAAGAATTACAGAGAAGTCCTGGGAGCAGAATTTCTCAGCTGAGGTCCTGTGAAAAGACAGTACTTGTGATGCTCTGATGTGTGCAGGTGCACACATGAAGCCGTGCACGAGAAAGGAAACACTGGGATGTGCATTTCTGAGGAAGCTCCAGACGGGTGAAGTCCAACCAATTTCTGTCAATTTTCGTGGCTCCCCTTTAAACTCTCTGTCAGTACAAAGGATTTTACCACCTGCTCAGTGAGATCTTCTTCAGCAGAGTCTTCTTTTCATCCTCCTTTGTCCTTCGATTTGTCACCACACCCAGGTGGAGAGACAAGAGGAGCCATGTCAGCTCAAAGTTGTGCCCCGGCCATCACATTGCTGAACTCACCAGTGACTAGCCACTGAGACATTACAGAGGAGTTAGCAAACAATATAAGGGTTTTTTTCCAATTATATATATATTTTTAAATTCTTTTCTGAAAATCTCACACTCTTTTGGGCTCCTGCTGACTTACCTGAAACTGCACTAATGTGACCTACTTCCTTAATTACACTGATGTACCCAGCTACACAAATAGCTTCTCAGCTAGTCCCCAAGTGCTAATTTTAGCTGCTCTGTGCTGGCAGTGCCCTATACGGCATGTCACCCCAG
Source organism: Galeopterus variegatus (assembly GCF_000696425.1). Lineage (NCBI taxonomy): Eukaryota > Metazoa > Chordata > Mammalia > Dermoptera > Cynocephalidae > Galeopterus > Galeopterus variegatus. The sequence continues at coordinate 365,534 of NW_007726372.1, read as the reverse complement.
GGCACACGGAATTAGAATTCTGTCATGGCCCTGAGCCACCTCAGCTGGTGAGGAAGAGTAAGAGAGCTGGCACCTCTCCGGAGGAGGGAGCCAGGTCACCTGGGTGAGCAGGTCAATAAACGCTGGGTACTTATCCAATGACTGTGTGGTCAGTAAGATGGGCCATGCGAAATCTCTCTTTCTAGAAAAGTTTAGGAAGAGCTTCTGGAACAAGGCTATGAAATGAAATAAATAACAGATAGCTAAAAGGGTTTGTAGAAAAAAGAAAATAACAGCAGGTCAGAGTCCAGTGAGCATGACTTTATTCCCTCCCCACTTGCATGCACAGGAGCCACAGTGGTTACAGCACAGTCTCTGTGTTCTTCTTCAACAGATTTGAGAAATTAGAAATCTGCATTTTACAGTTTACTGTGATGCAGAAAAGCTCTGGCTCCAATCAAAGTTGTTTAACTCTAAGTGATATTTCCAAGGCAAGGACTTTTTGAAGAAAAAAAAAAAACTTTAAACATGGAAATGGAAAGTTTATGAAAATCTGATGGTAATAAAAAGAATTAGATACTTCTCATGCTCTTAGGAGAAAGTCATCCCTTATGACAAGGTGAGTCAGGCAGAGGGGGCCCTTCTGGGCTTTGTGGGATGAGTTATGAGATAATGGGAGCATTCGTACTGGAAAAATGATTTCAGGTGTTCTAAAAGGATATTTATGTGTGGTTGACACTATTCCCTCTTTCGAGGAGTAGTTTGGTGCACATGAAGAAGGATGTCATTTGGAAGAGCTCTTGAAGGATCTCATGGACTACTCGGTATCTATTCAAGCATCTGTCCTACTCTTTCCCTTCTTTTAATGATTTTTTTAATTATATCGCCAGGAAATCATCATTCTCCATATATAAAAGATGCCTGTAAAGAAAAGGACAATGTCTTGCACAAAATAGGCATTTAGGGGAACGTTTACTCCAAAATCGCAGTCAGGCAGAATACTAGAAATGCTCCAGAAATCTCTGGCAAAAGGCTCTAAAAAAAAAAATCCCATTAATTATTCAATCAATAATAATTTTGTTATACTTGAAGAGCAGTTAGCTATTTTACATACATTTTACAGATATTATCGCTCATTAGATATGAGAAGAGTACACAATACGACCCCATTATACAGATGAGGAAACTGAGGCTGAAGAAGGTTAAGTGAGAGGCAGAGGTAAGAACAGCATGTACAGATAGTCTGTTCAGAGGACACGCCTGAGAGCAATGGGTGTGTGAATCATTTCACTGGACAAGGAGGTAAAAAATGGGACTGTTGGGCAAAGCAGGGGGTAGGGACATCATAGTATCCAGGTGTTCCAGCCACTGGCCCAGAGTGTTCTGCACAGAATGTGGACAAGCAAGAGCTATTTTTATAACATGGCATGACAGGATTGAGAAGCTGGGTCCAAAGAGTATTGAGATTGGAGAATCAGGAAAGATGTCCAATGTCTAAAGTGTCTAAAATCTTCCCATATTTTTGACATAATACCTCAGTAACCAAATCAAAGTTTTTTTGTTTTTTTTTTAAAAAAAAGAATGTAAGGAAAGAATTCACAGTTAAAACTCTAAAAGTCATTTGTTTCTGTGTGACTTTCCTGAGGCTGCCACAATAACTACAAGCAGGGTGGTTGAAAACAACAGAAATGTATTTCTTCACAGTTCCGGAGGCCAGAAGTCAAAAACCAAGGTGTGGGCAGGTCTGCCACACCTTCCCTATGTGTGTCTGTGTCTCTGTGTCCAAATTATAAGGACACCAGTCATTGGACTAGGGACCACCCTAATCCAGTATGACCTCATCACAATTTTATTGCATCTTCAAAGACTCTTTTTCCAAATAAGATCATATTTACAGTTTCCAGCAGGGCATCAACTTTTGAGGGACATCATCCAACCTACTAGTTTCCCTAGAAACAAATTATATTTGATCCACAGCAGAGATCAAATAAATCACCAATTTTTCTAGGTCTGTGTCTGATTCAAGGTGGACTCAAGATTCTGATATAATCCAGGATCGCTTAAGCACCCATTGCAGTAAATATATAAGTAAATGAGATTAGTTTTGATTCCTGAGACAGTCCCGGAATTTACTTACCTGTTGGGGTTTTCTGACTAGGGTAAGGCTCAGACCAGACCAACTCCTTACAGCATCCTAAGTTAATTTCCCAAGAGGCTGCACCACCTAGGGCCTCCTAAAACTGAACCACAGTAGGGGATGGACTTCAACTCCACAACCCTCAGTGGGAATTCACTAAATGGCTAGGACCACAGGTGGACTGCAAAACCAATTGGTTTTGCTGATGCTGTTGTGGCTGGGGCGTTATGCTGCAGCAACTGAAGCCTCACCGCAGAGTGGGAACCTGTAAGCCTGCGAATGTGCACAGTTCTTCAGCCTGCTAGCCGTATTTAAACAAACGCTATTTTGATCCAGGAAAAACAAAAGTAGTAATTGACCAAAAGAGATGAATATAAGCCCTTCTATTTGGGAACTGGTAGCTAGTGAGCTGTCAGGAATGCTGTCTGGACACTCTGCAACCATTCCCCATGTACGTTTGTGAAGTGTGCCAGACACAGGAAAAATGATCATTTCCCTGATCAAAAACATTCTATACCTATTTCAAAACTCATGCTCAGGATTAATTTCTGAAGTTGTGCAAGCTCTACTCAGTTTAAAATGATCTCTCAATCCTCTGAGAAATAGTTAAGTGCAATAATTTATGTTCATATGTGAGAATTTTTTTTATTCTGGATTTTAACGATTAGGTAAGTTAAAAACTTTTTAAAAAATTAATAAAACTAGTCCAGCAGAATGAAGTAGAAGGTATCATTTTCTAAATCACTTCAGAAGATACAGAACACCCATCACCAGGCGTCCTTCTCCCTGCAGCCGTCTCTTGTACCCACCTCCCTCCGTTCCTCCTGCCTTCCCTAACCCCTGGCTGCCACAAATCCGTGCTCATTTCTGTAAACCTGTAATTTTGCAGATGTTTTATAAATGGAATCATGTAGTGTGTAACCTTTTGAGACTGGCTTTTTACCCCCAGCATGATGTCCTTGAGGTCCATGCAGGTTGCTGTACATATCAGTAGGTTGCTTCTTTTCATTACTGTGCAGAGTTTCAGGGTGTGGATGTATCAGAATTTGCTGATTGTTAACGTTCAGCTGCAGGAGGCCATCTGGGTTGTTTTAGTTTGGGGCTATTAAGAAGAAATCTGCTATTAACATTCGTGTACAGATTTTTGTGTGAACATGTTTGCATTACTCTGGGGTAAATCCCCAGGATTGCATACTGGGTAGTGAAGTGATTGCATGTTTAGGTTTTTAAGAAACTTCCAAACTGTTTTCCAGAGTCTCTGCATCATTTTACATTCCCACCACCATAAAAACAACTCCAGGTTGGTTGCCTAATTTTTTTAAATACTTCCACAATTATTAAGTTGCTTCTACTTTATGCTAAACTATATAAATATCTCAACCAGTTGAGCCCATAGTAAACTTGCATTACATCATTTTAGTTAGGAAGAAGAGTTTCTAGATATGAATAAAATGTGTACCTAGATATCTTTGTTTGGGTAACATATTTCAGCAATATGTATCTTTGAATATAGAAGAATATTGTTAGGTTATAACAGAAGGATATGTCAGTAATATGAGTATATATTGAAAGGCATTTTATCTTATGAAATTGAGACTTGGTTGTGGGTAAAAATGAAATAAGTTAAAACGAGAAATTAAAAATGTAAGATTAAAACTTTCTTACCTCTTAAAACAAATGCATGTAGATTATTCTGTCATGCTTACAATGTTACAAAGATGTTTTCTATTTTTAAGTATGGGACCAGTAAGTTTATCTGTAAAAATAACTCCGTAATGCATTATCTATAATTCACAAATTGAATTTGCTGATGGTGGAATTAAAATATTAAAATGCTGGCAAAACAATTATAGAGTGGGATTCTTCTATATTTTAATACAAACATTTTAAAAATCTTTTACAATTCTTGGACACCAATTTAAACTACTCAGTTATCAAGTATTTATAGAACACTGAACTATGTTTTTGTAGAAAAAGTATTTCACTCCTATTTTAAAGGTTTACTTAGTATTATTTTAATAAAATTTTCACCATTAAAATAATGTGGTTAACTGCCGTAATAAATGTTGGTGGTAAAAATATACTAAAGTGCCTCGAGGTAAATCTGAAACTCCAGCAGTGACATGAAAGTATGCACGGCTGGTGGCTGCTGGCTCCCAGCTGGCTGTTTTGTAAGTTTTAGAAGGACTAGAGCATGCGGGCTTATCTGTGTGCCAGTTAAGTGGAGATGGGTGAAAGCGTTTATGTATCATATGCTTTGAAAACAATAAAATAATACAATTCTACTGTACCCTTCAATACCTGATAAACACACAAAGCATTTAGCTTTGCATAATTGTGATATAGAAAGTTACTCTTAATGACCATTTTCTTTCTCACCTTAAAACTGGTGTCTCATATCTCTGATTTGCCAATAGTTTTTTGAAGACACTAAATATTTTGCAGCTTTGCAAAAATGAAGACAAGTAGAAATACATGGTATGTGTGTGTGTGCAATTATGCCTTATGTTTAATTCTATTTATTTGTTACATAAAGATGGCTTAATAAATATTTACATGCTTTCAAGCAATACAGTAGAAATTACATTCACTTCTAAAATATAAAATTCAATTTGAATAATTAAACTTATTTTAAAGGTATGTTACAGCATCTCATATATATATATACATATATACGTATATATACACGTATATACACGTATATATACGTATATATGTATGTGTGTATATATATATATATATTTTTTTTTGTGGCTGGCCAGCATGGGGACCTGAACTCTTAACCTCTGGTGTTCCAAGACTGTGCACTAACCAACTAAGCTAACCAGCCAGCCCTACAGCATTTTCAAAAGGAGCGATGGTGTTTTCTCTAATGGTTTTATAAACAAAATGTGCATGGTTTCTAGTCTTTCTTCTTGCGCTCCTCTCTACCTGCTGCCCTGGGCTACTCTCTTGGTACTCTGTCCTTGGTTCTTCTCAGCATTAAGTGTTTAGAGTCAAATGTTAAGTAACCATTTTACCACAATGCTGCCACTCAATAGGAGCACTAATGTCACAACAGGTGTTCTCATTCAAGGAGCTTAGATCTAATTTCTCTCTATTCCAGTAAAACCATTCTGAGTGTTACTCTCAGGCCTGCTTCATGCTGTTCTTTCCCCTTCCTTCTTGGCCAATTTCGACTGCTGAGAGCCTTCTTTCATGCTGAATATAGAGACAGAGAGCACCACGACCTGTTGGCCCAGTTACTCCTAATTTTCTCTCAGCGTCACTTAAAATGGTGATTCCATTCTTTACAACACAGTATCTTCAAAGCAGCCAGGTATTTCAATAGAGGTGCACCATCAAAAATCATTTAAACAGAGAATGAGTATCTGAGTAATTGACATTATCCATCTAGGTATATTTTTGCTTCTGTGTTCTTGTCTCATTCATCAAAGAATTTTAGGCAGCACACAAAAATGTAAAAATTGAAAGATTGTAAGAGTGAGACATTGAGGAGAAATAAAAATAAGAGTAAGCAAGTTCAATGAAGCCAAGAAGAAGACTGATATCCAGTACAAATGCTCTAAGATCCAGAACACCTTTCAAGGGTGAATTGTTACTTTAAATGCCCTAGCATCCAAAATATTAAACAAAATTTGGTGAGTCAAAAGATTCCCAGTATCTAAATGAAAAAACTCATAAGTAGTTCTGGGGAAGGGTAACTATTTGTGATACTGAGACAAGAGTGAAGTCTCTGTTGTGCATTTTAGTAAGAAGGGCCCTGCATCACGTAATATATGTCATCCTCTACATTCTTTAGTAAATAAAATAATGTGCTTTTTACAACTGATTTTTTAAAAACATCTCCTAATAAACTGTATTCCAACAACAACAAAATAAGAGGAGTTTGGTAGTGGAAAAGTATTTTATTAAGTGATTAATGCCATCTAAGTATGTGTCTCTTTGCTGTTCTGGATTATTGTAAGAAGAAAACTGAGCATATCCTTCAGAAAATTCATCATTTTTTTTACCATTGATAAATAGGATTCTACTATATATCATCATGCATGAAGAGAATAAGACTTCCTTAGAAAACAATTCAGTGTCCTCTCCAAAAACATAAGCCAATGAGAAATGAGATCTACGTGTCTATGTTTAAATGAAAACTGCAATAAATTTATTTTAGGAAAATTTTAAGAAGATGTTAGTAATGTGTTTTCTTGACTCCAATATTCATGTTTTATCAGATTTTGAATTGTCTGCAAGCAGGAGGAATCTTACAGTGTAGGAAGAAATGTGCCTGCTTCCAGGCAGAGAAGTCAGTATGAAATAGTTTACAGTTTTCATCGCTCATGTTAGCCTGGGGTGGGCACTCTCTGCTCATCTGACTTTCATCCCATTCGTGTTACTTGCTAGTAACACTACAGGTGATTGAATTCTAAATCAGGTTTGAATCCCTAATTGTTGCTTAAAATGGCTTGAAAAGTATTTCACCACAATGCAGCCCTTCAATAAAAAAGATAGTGTGTTTCATGTGAAGCAAGTTGTTATCACGGATGTGCAGTGGTGAGGGAATTCTCTCAGCACCACATATTTGGCTTCATCTCTAGAAATGTGTTATTAAACTAAAAAACACAGTCATCCCCGGACTATTCAACTCCATAAAAGTAGGAAATGTATAGTTTTGCTCATCATTTTAGCCTTGGGTCTTTAAAAGGTGACAGACTCATAGGAGATACCTAGGAATATTTGTTGCAAGATTTTAATTTTTTTCCCTTTAGTAATTTGATCAAACTCATGCAATTTTTTTTTTACAGCAAGCTCACTATGTCATATTTCATCCCATACTCACTTGAATTTTTTTTTTCAAAATCTGGGTGCAGGTTTCATCTGAAATGGAAGTTAATGGGACCATCTGCAGGCCCACCTAAACAGAGCTCTTTCTGCTATTAACATTAGTTCTCATTACCTCTGTATGGAAGTCCAGATCTCCACAGTTTGACAAATAATGTTCATCTCCTACATCTCCTACACCTGGAAGAGGTAATTGCTTCTTAAAATGCACAGGGCCCAATGCAAGGCAACAAGTATAATGAAGAATCAGAGAAATTATTTGACAAATAATGTTCAAACAGAGCTAATAGAGCATAGGCACAATTATGAGAGAGGATCATCTCTATCTTGTATTATGACTTATTCTCCTAAACTGATGTCCCAATATTGGTCTCTAAATCTTGTGCAGGGCTCTTTCAGCTTTTAGTCTTGCATAAAATTCTTCATAGTTATAACAGTCTATTTTGAGCTGATGACAACTTAACTTCAATTGCATACAACAATTCCACACTTTAACCCCCTTCCTCACACATACTTTATGTGATGGTTGCAGAATTTACTTATTTTTATATTATGCATTCATTAACCAATTTTTGTGGTTATAGTCATTCTTAATACTTTTGTCTTTTAATTTTATACTGGGATTAAAAGTGATTTATACATGACTATTATAATATTATATTGCTGTGTATTTGTCTATATATTTACCTTTACCAGTGACCTTTATGCATTCATACACTTTTACATTCCTCTTTAGCATCCTTTCATTTCAACTCAAAGAATGCCTTTTAGAACTTCTTGTAAGGCATGTCTAGTGGTGAAAATTCCCTCAGTCTTTGCTTGTTTCAGAAAATCTTTATCTTGCCTTCATTTTTAAAGGACAGTTTTGTTTGGTATAGTATTATTGGTTGGCAACATTTTTCTTTTTCTTTTAGCACATTGAATATGTCATCACACTCTTTGCTGGCCTGCAAGGTTTCTGTTAAGAAATTCATGGACAGTCTAATGACGGTGACTTTGCATGTGATAAGTTGCTTTTCTCCAGCTGCTTTCAAAATTCTCTTTGTCTTTGTCTTTTGATAATTTGATTATAATTTGTCCCAGTGTGGACCTCTTTAGATTCAACTTTTCAGGGTCCTTTAGGATTCACAAATTTGGAAGTTTTCTGCTCTTACTTTTTTTTTTAATGAGCTTTTCTTTCCTTTCGCTTTCTCTTCTCCTTCCATAATGTGTATATCGGTTTGCTTGATGGTGTTCAACAATTCCAGGAAGTTTAGTTTATTCTTTTTTGTCCTTTCTTTCTTTTGTTCCTATGATTAGGTGATTTCAAAGAACCTATCTTCAAGTTTGCTAATTCTTTATTCTGATTGATTGAGTCTGCTGTTGAAGCTAACTATTGAAATTTTCAGTTCAATCATTGTGTTCCTCACCTCTAGATTTCTTTTGTTGTTGTTGTTATGATTTTTACCTCTTTATTATGATTCTCATTTTTTTTTTTTTTTTTTGGTCTGTTGTCTTTTTCCGTGTCCGGCAACGGATCGCAACCCTCAGTGTTGCCCCCGCACCGGACCGGGGACTGGCAACAGGATCGCAAACCTCGGCGTTGCACCCGCGCCTCGCTCAGCCAGTGAGCGGGAACCGGTTTGTATGTGGGATCCGAACCCTCGGGCGGGAGCGCCGCCGCACTTCCCAAGCAGCGCACTTATCCAGTGCGCCACCGGGCCGGCCCTATGATTCTCATTTTGCTCATATTTTGTTTTCCTGATTTTTCATGTTTATCTGTGCTCTCTTGTAGTTCAATGAGATTTTAAAAGATGATTATTTTTAATTCTTTGTCAGGCAAATTATAGATCTTTATTTCTTTAGGGTTGGTTATTGGGGCTTTATTTTTTTCTTTTGATGGCATTATGTTTCTCTGATTCTTCATTATACTTGTTGCCTTGCATTGGGCCCTGTGCATTTTAAGAAGCAATTACCTCTTCCAGTCATTACAAACCAGCTTTGACATGGAAAGCCCTTCACCAGTTAGCCAGCTCAGAGATTCAGAGGTCAGGGAGTCAATGTATAACGTCTGCAGAAAAGCCTGCTGCTATCATCTATGGGTGAACAGCCCCAGGGCAGGTGTTTGAACTGAATTTGGATGCCCACTGTGCTCTTTCTTTCCCAATGGAACAACTCACAGACCAAGGAAAGTTCCCAGACCAGCTGTGAAGGCTTGGAGGAGGGATGGTGTAGGTAAAGTGAAACTGTTCTTCTTAGTCTCTTCAGTACAGCTCATCTTTTTTTCTGTACTATACCCAGATCCTACATCCATTGATGGTTTTTAAATTGGTGTTCCTGTGGAGGGATGAGCACTGGAACTTCCTGTCAAACTATTTTACTGACATCATTCTTTCAGAAATTTTCAAAGATCAGAATTGTTTGTAGAAAATATTATTAAAATGATAAACACTGAGCAAGACTCATTAAGAAAAACAAAACAGAAAACATTAATGACAACTATCAGAAATAAAAAAAGAACAACACTACAGATCAGCCATTAAAACAATAAGGGAAAATAAAAATAAAATAAAATAAAACAAGAAGGAAATATTTGAAGAAATATTATGGCAATAAATTTAATAATTTAAATCAAATTTACATGTAAGATAATTGAGTATACCAAAATCAACATGAGAAAAAATTAAAACTCTGCATAGTTCTATAGCAATCACAAAAATTGAGTCTATAATTTAAAACCTTCTCAAAAAACTTTAGGTCCAGATTGCTTCACTGTAAATTCTTCCAAGTATTTAGGGAACATTTAATATAAATCTTGCACAAATCATTTCACAGTATACAAAATGAGAAAATAATTTTCTGTTTGTTTTGTAAAGCTAAGACAAACTCGAAACCAAAACAAAACACATCAAACATTAAAGAGAAATTATAAGACAATATCTCTGTGAACATAGACCCAATATCCTGAACAAAATATTAGAAAATTTATACCAGCAACAGATAAAAAGCATAATAAACCACAGCCAAGTAGTTATATTCTGTAAACTCAGAGTTGGTTTAACACTGGAAAATCAATCTGTGTATTTTGTCACTTTAACAGAAAAAAGGTAAAAAGCACACAATCTTAGAAATTCAAAAAAAATATTTATAAAATTCAGCATTCATTCATTCACAGTAAACTCTCAGAAAACTAGAAAACAGAAGGAAAATTCTTTAATCTTATAAAAGATACCACCTACCACTAGGAAGATGCTTAATGAAATTTTCCTTGAATTTGGGTACAAGACAAAACACATTTGTGTTGTGCAGGAGGACCTATGCAGGGCACGTGCTCAGGAAAAGGAGATAAAACATTAGAATAAAATATTTTCTAATTGCAGATGTGATTGTGTAAACAAAAAATATAAGAAGTCTACATATTATTATAATTAGTAAGTCAAATTAACAAGTTTATTAGATATTCCTTATGTAAAGTAATTAGTTGAATTTCTACATATTAGAAACAAAAATTTTAAGTAACATGGTTAAATAACATTTAAAAATTCAAATATCTAGAAACAATATGACAAAAGAAGTAAAATAACCTCTATACTGAAAACTGCAAAACATTGCTGAGAGAAATTAAGTATCAGTTTAACAAATGGAGGTATGTGCCATGAATTGAAAGATTCCACGGTGTCAGGATATCAACTTTCAGGGCTGGCCAGTTAGTTCACTTGATTAGAGCATGTTGCACCAAGGTCAAGGGTTTGGATATCTCTACTGGCCAGCCACCAAAACACACACACACACACACACACACACACACACACACACACACAAAGACATCAATTCTCAGCAAAATGCATAGATTCAATGCAATACCATTAACTGTATAACATTTTCATGATAACTGATAAGCTACTTATAAAATTTATATAAATGTAAAATTCTGTAAAATGAAAAGGGCATTTTAGGAAATACCACACTGGAAAAGGATAATGAAGTCAGAGCACTTTTACTGTCTGCACTAGTCTGTTTTCTGTTGTTCATAATAGAATACCTGAAACTGGGTATTTTATAGAAAAATGGAGTTTATCTCTTATAATTTTAGAGGCTGAGAAGTCCAAGGTCCAGGAGCACATCTGGTGAGGGCCTTCTTCTTTGTGGACTCTATGGAGTCCCATGGAAACACAGTGTGTCACACTGCAAGGACACACTGTCAAGTGCAGGTTTTCACATTCTTTCTTCCTCTCCTTACAAAGCCCCCAGTCTACTCCCTGATAACCCATTAAACCATCAATCCATTAACCCGTAAATGCATTAATTCATTCATGAGAACAGAGTCCTCACTATCCAATCACCTCCCAAAGGCCCCAACTTTCAAATACTGTAGTCTGATTTCCCACCCTCTTAACACTGTTACATGGGGAATCAAGCTTCAATAAGTTTTGAGGGTACATTCAAACCATAGTACTATCAGATATTAATATTAGGATAAAACTACAGTAATGAAAACAGTGTGGCATTGACATGAACAGAGAAGAATAGAACAAAGTTATATAATATAATTTCAGGAAAGTGGCCCACACATTTTCAGTAATCTAATTTATAAAAAGGTGTCAGTATTATGCAGTGAAATTGTCTTTTATTAAATAGTGATGGGTCAATTAGATATCTACCTATATGTGAAAAAATAAATCTTAACAGAGACCTCACACCTACATAAATTTAAAATAAATAAATAAACCTAAAAGTAAATTTAAAGCTATAAAAATCTTATAGAGGAAAACAGGAGAACATCTTCTCAAGCTTGGGATAGGCAGAAATTAATCACTGTATTTTAGACTTCATTAGATTTAAAGCTTCTGTTCATTAGAAAACACTATTTTGAGAGCAAAAAGGCAAGTTACAGTCTGGGAGAATATATGTACAATGCTCTTATTTGGCAAAGGACTTATATTCAAAATATATAAGGACCTCATACAAACTAAAAGAAAGGAAGAGACAACTCACTTCTGAAAACAGGCAAAAGACTTAAGTAGTCAGTCTGTAAAAGGGGCTATTTGAATTAATAATAAGTGCATCATTGCTATTCAGGGAAATTAAATCCATGATGAGACATTACTCTACTTCCACCAGAGTGGCTAAAGTTAAACAGACTGGCAGTATCAGCATTGACAAGAATGCAGAACAATTGGGACACCCATTTGTTGTTGGCAAAACTTTAAACTAATATATCTACTTTGGAGAAATGTTGGTAGTATCTATCAAAGCTAAACGTATGTATACTCCATGATTATATAACTCTTTGACTGGTTATACCTCAACAGAAATAGACTCTTTGTCCATCAAAAACTGTACTAGAATGTTTACAGAATGTTTATTTATAATAGTCTAACAGAAGAGATAATATAAACATACATCAACAATAGGATAACTACATAAATTGTGGTATACACATACAATAAAATATAGCACAACAATAAAAAGATCTACAACAATAGAATAATGTTGAGTAAAAGAAGCCAAACACCAAAGAGCATATACTGGATAATTCCATTTATCTGGTATTCAAGGACTGATAAAACAAGTCTAGGGTAACAGGGACCACATGGAGGGTATTTACTGTGAGAGGGCAGAAGTGGTGGAAATAGGCTATGCCTTGACCAAGGTAGTGTTGGAATATAATATTTTGTGAATTTCTGGTGTTTCTGCACATCTTCTTTGTCGAGGAATGATGTTGTTCTAGTGATTTTTCTAGGATGCTCATATATTGGACAGTCTTCAAAAACAGAGATTGTGTCTCCCCCTAGATCAAAGGATGGGTATGCTTACTGATCACAGAAAAAGATCCAGATCCACAAAGACCAGGATTTCTCTCGGCAACATCCATGGTGTGTGCGGGCATCATCTGGCTTCTCCACATTGCCTGGTGGGAAATTACGTGCATGCTGAGACTCAGGCTACTGCTGTTGTGGGAATCAACCATCCTTTGTTTCTGACCCAGGAGTCTCATGTCTGCTGCCAGCATCCCTGAAGCCGTGTAGGCCGATGTGTTAGCTTGCACATGGGGTAAAAGTTCAGACTCTTTGCAGGTCATGACAGGTGGTGGCTTCTGGCTGCCTAAATATGTACAATTAGAATTTATGTCCTTCAAGTTAATTATACCTCAATAAAATTCAACTTTAAAAAATGTTCACAAAAACACTTAGAGACTAACTGTACCCCTCTTTCCTAGGAAATCTAGGCTTCTCATTCCAGTGCATAAACAAAATCTCCTGAATAAGTATGTGACTTAACACTTGTTTTGTGGTCTGGGAACTGGTGGCTGCCTTTGGTTATTCTTGAGAATCTCTGCACTATTATATCCAAAGAGCAAAGTAACACACACACACACACACACACGTATTTATAAATTAATTGATTCAAGTTCAAGTCTTTACAGAATTCTGTGCAACTTTTTCTTTTCTGAAGGAAATGAATGCATAATAATAGATATAATATTGCCATACAAGGAAGGGAAATGTGTAACCTTGTGTATAAATAGTCAAGTGAGAAACAGCATTACTTTCCCTTATCATCCACTTGTTATTTAGGGTATTAAAATCACACTAACATTTTCCTTATTAAACTAATAATTTGAGAAGCTAGGCAAAGGATAACATTGCAGTGGAATTATAGTGGAAATAATGGTACCTTTCTTTTTAGACCAAATTAAGGAAGCTTAAAGAAAAAAAATGAGATTGCTCACCAGGGAATACAGCATTAGAATACCAATTTCATAATCTGAAAGCTTGGTTTAATCAGATAAATGATTTTATGGCTTTTCAGCTATGTAAAGTTTGTTGTCAAAATCACAAAGTTCTTGCTGACATTTCAGGAAATTTAAGTGATTTGCTTACTGATTTGCTTTTTGTAATCATTAGCTACAAATTGCTCACCATAAAAAATATAAATCAAATATATATATTTTTGTTGTGACTTGGAAATGTACTTTCACGAACCACTTGTGATAAATTACAAGCAAGAGCTCACAAACATGTGATGAGCATTTACAGACTATGCTTGGCAGTGTGTCGTTTGCTTTTTAAATGCCGTGATTACCAAGATTCTTCCAAGCAATGTCAGTGTGTCTGTAAGCTCCCCCTTTAACATAAAAAAATGTTTCTATTTATATATTTCTGGAAAAGGGTTAGCTATTTTTTAATTCCAAAACATAAGACTAGATATCAAGGAAAACAATACTATACTCTCCTTTTTCTTCAGTTAAATA
>NW_007726372.1:343848-346348 GCF_000696425.1 Galeopterus variegatus | reverse complement strand
AGAATCTAAGTGTTGAATTAAAATACAACTTGTACATGAGAAAGGAAAGAAAGGCAAGAGAAAGAAAAATGAAGTTAATCGTTCCCTTTGTTGAAACTTAAAAATTTCAGGAACTGATTGAATTAACATAGTAATAGCAGCTTCCTGGAGCTGCCATAACAAAGTACCACAAAGTGCGTGGCTTAAAACAATAGAAATTAATTCTCTCATAGTTCTGGAGGCCAGAAGTTTTCAGTCAAGGTGTGGCAGGGCCATGCTCCCTCCAAAGGCTCTGGGGGAGAGTCCTTCTTTGTCTCTTCCAGTTCCTGGTGGCTCCAATAACCGCTGCCATTTTTTAAATTGCAGACACATCACTCTGGTTCTTTCCTCTGCTGTCACATGGCACTCTTCCCGTAGCAGTTCTCTGTGACTGTGTCCAAACTTCCCTCTCCTTTTGAGGACACCAGTCATTGGATTAGGACCCACCCTAATCCAGTATGACCTCATCTTAACTTGATTTTATCTGCACAGACCCTATTTCCAAAAGAAGTCACATTCACAGGTTCTGGGGATGAGGAAATAAATGTATATTGGGGGAGAGGGTTATAATTCCACCCACAACAATAGTAATATTTTGTTCCTGAGTTCATTGTTTTAAGAGTAGACTTTTACACTATCTGAGACTTTATCTAAAGTAAAATGATCTTAGGGTTCTTGTTTTTTATCTCTTTTAAACACACTTTTGAATGTCAGCCTGTTTTGAAAGGTTGTAGAAACACCAAGAGACCTGCTGTTCTTGTGCAGGAGCACTCTACAACCGTCCACGCCAGTGTGTAAAGAACAATGATCGCCCTGACCATCTCCTGCACTTCCTGGGGTAAAGGGCAAGTATTCGTTTCTACTTCTTATCAAGTAACAGTAATTACTACCCTGAAGTTGAAAATTTGTATTGACAACTGATCTTGCAAGTTCTCCGTAATCTTTTAAAGAAAACATTCTATGTATGTTATTAATTAGCATACTCGTAGATTTTATTCTATATCAGTGTTAATATTATGGCACATATAATCAAAAGGTTAAGTGCAGCTTTGGGTTTCTTTCACATCAGCTGACTCTGGGAGTGGCAGTCCATCACAGTCCAAGCGAAGGAATGTGAAGTCAAAGAGTTAGGAGGAGCTGCGTGGTGGTCTGCCATTACTTCCATCTGCAAATCAAATGGACATAAGCAGCCTCCAAAGCACAGAGACTAAATTTTTTTTTTTTCAAAATATCAGGAAATGATGAGCTTTGAGTATTTATCACATGGTTTTGATGTAATTTAATATAACTTTATACAAGTTAATGTTTAGTAATGGCTGCATTGAACCATCA
The DNA here is from genome assembly GCF_000696425.1 of Galeopterus variegatus. Lineage (NCBI taxonomy): Eukaryota > Metazoa > Chordata > Mammalia > Dermoptera > Cynocephalidae > Galeopterus > Galeopterus variegatus. The sequence continues at coordinate 344,998 of NW_007726372.1, read as the reverse complement.
GCGTACAGAGCTCTCGAGCGTTTAGTAACTGACCACAATTTTACGGTTAACAGCTCCACACCTGCTGGGAGCAGGCACCTCCACTCTTCTGGCTTTTGGTCTGTCCCAGGCATCCTTATTCATCGCCACTGGGTTAGAAAAGAAGTCCAGAGACCGATAAGCACCAGATTTAAATCTCCATCCCAGCGCCCTCCTCTGCACCCCATGGCCATGGCCTTTGGGCCTTTTCATGTGTCTGGGACAGAGCAAGGGGAGCACGTCTCAGGTTCAGCCCTTCGTCTGCTGCTCCTTCCAGCAGAGGCACTTCAGCCACCAAGCGGCGCTCATCCCTGACTCTGGAATCATGGACAACCCTCTCTTCATCACTGCTGTGCAGGCAGCGCCACATCTCGCCAGTCCCTCTTCCAGTTACACGCCTTCCAGGCCGGTTCGAGTCTGTCTACAGCATGGCCAACACTGCTTCTCGCCAGGCCAGACTCTGTTTCCTGCCTTCTCCAAAGAGGAGCCTGGTGTTCTGAAGCTGCGGATCTCATGGCTTCCCTCCCCAGCATCAAGTCCTTCAGTGTGTCTCTCATTTCAAACCCTGGAAGTGACCTCCACACTCCTGAGGGAGCGTTTGTGCTGCTTCTGCAGGCCCCTCCTTTTCCTCACTCAGCTCCCCACCCTGACTCTCTTCCAGGTCCCCAACCCACCCCCAGTCTCCTTCATCTCAGGCCCTTCATACATGTGCTTTCTTATTTGTTTTGACGGCCTTCATGATGCTTTTTAGACTTGAAGTCCATCATTTGAATAGCATCATCCCAATCTAGAACTCACAGATTTTTAGAAGTTTCTCTCCCCTGCATCTGAGTCAGGTGCAGCACTGGGTAAGAAGCTTTTGTGTCAGCTGTGTGGATTTACTGTGCCCATGCTGCCAGCCCTCTGAGCTTCTTCTCAGTTGAACCACGTGAATAAACACAGAAAAGCTGTGAATTTTCCATTCTTCAGAAAAAGCCTGGTAAATAACAGAATCATTGTTATCAAATATGGCCTAAACTTCTCAACTCTTAAATGAATAGGGATGACTTCTGTGATTAATATACTTAACAGCAACACCAGGTTACTTGACTTAAACTGGTTTTCTTCTTTTTTTTTTTTTTTTTTCCTTTTT
>NW_007726372.1:335826-343689 GCF_000696425.1 Galeopterus variegatus | reverse complement strand
AAAACGGTTTTTTTTTTTTTTTTTTTTTTTTTTTTCCTTTTTGTCTTTTTTCGTGTCCGGCAACGGATCGCAACCCTCAGTGTCGCGCCCGTACCGGACCGGGACTGGCAACGGGATCGCAACCCTCGGTGTTGCGCCCGCACCTCACTCAGCCAGTGAGCGGGAACCGGTCTGCATGTGGGATCCGAACCCTCGGCGGGAGCGCCACCACGCTCCCAAGCGGCGCACTGTAGCAGTGCGCCACCGGGCCGGCCCTAAGCTGGTTTTCTTCTGAAGAGCTTTCCAGACTCTTCAATATGGTAACAAGAATTGTGAAACTTCACAGTTATTTGATCAGACTTCTCTGTTTTTACAGAGAAGCAGCAGTCCTTGGACCATCAACATTTCAAGAAGCTCAGTTTGGAGATAGTGACTTAGATCATTTGTTGAGAGTATTTGTGTCTTAACAAAAAATACACAATCCAGTGGTAGGGTTGAGTGGACATGGAAGGGCCCATTTATTATTAATTGCTCAAACTGTGTACTTTGTAGCTGCCACATGGGTATCTAATGTTAACAATCTGTGAAAATAGTGTTTGAATTCATTATTACTGAGATAGGTATGTTGATTCTGTAAATATGCTAAATATCATGGGTGAAAATTGAGTGTATGAAATGGTATTAGAATTAAGGAATATTTGACTGAAAAGACAGACATTGGGAATATTGGATAAACTCATCAGGTCAGCTTTGAGGAAATGTCCCCAAACCTACACCCTCATAAGTCACACCCACAACCCACTCATGTTTCACATGGCATGGGCTCAGATTAGATGGGTGTCATACATGTGCCATATGCCAAGGATTACATATGTGAGTGCATGTGTGTGAATGACCTTGTGTGAGTGTGTGGTGTGTGTGCATGTGCATGTATTTTGGGAAAGAGATAGTGGTTTATTATTGTTTGTTGAAAGATCGTTGCATGCAAATTTCCCACTTAGGAGGGCATGTCCCAGGAAATTTTGCTCATTTTCAACCTCAGAGCCTGAGGCGAACCACAGAGCAATGTGGAGGAGATACAAAAAGATCCCCAGCCTCATTGGCCCTCCTGTGGGGCCACATCTCTCACCTCAGCAAGCTGTGTCTGCGGGCCACGGGCTGCCCTGCATGCCTTCCCTGTGTCTGTTATACCCGGGAGTGATTTAAACAGAAAAGTAACGTTTCACTGTGGATAGGTACATCCAAGCGCCACGATGTACACCTTAAATACATACAATAAAAATAAGTAAATAAATAAGCAAAAATAAATTTTCAAAAGTTTTGTTTTAAGGAGAAAAAGAGGAAGCTGAACTACAGCTCATTTTCCCTTTGTTACTGTTGTTTTGAGCACCACAAACAAACATGAGCTGAAACGTGAATGAATGATAATTTGGAAAGAATTCAAATGTTATAATAAATAGGAAACATACTAAAAAATCAAGATTGTTTTCAGCAAACCATAGCAGTTGGAATTTACACATTTTAAAAATGTTTCAATACTCTGATTTGTGTATCTGATTTCACAAAAGTATTTTATTCTTTGCAAATGATTAATATGGAACAATTTTTTGTTAAAGGAAGCAAGGATTTTATAAACATTTTCTCATTTCTTTTTGCTATTGTTTTTCCTTTTAGTTGCACATTACATCTGGTTCTTTTCTTCTCCTACCATCAAGTTATTCGCAATGATAACATAGAAAATGTGTAATAAATACCACATCCTTTTGCATCACAGGGATGAGGGGAGGCTGAAGCTATCACAGAGTTCTAGGTTTGTTTGGGGGGATTCTGTGTCCTGCATGGCACTTTCTATGAGGCGATTTGCTTGACTGTATTAAAGTCCGTCTACTGGAGGAGGCAGGGACAGATCATCAGGACAGCACGTACCAAAGACTCCTTTTCCTACAGCAGGATAGGATAATACAAGTATACACAAGATTACTGCCTAGATCTGACCCCTCTCCCCCAACTCCCTGCAGAGCACGGAAAGCTATACAGGTTAGAAACATGTTAAGATCAGAGCTATTATATGGAAATCAAATTTGGTCACAAGTCCACATTCACCACCCATGGATTGCTGTACAATCCAGGATGGGGAAAGGGTTACTCAGGAGCAGATTCCAGTAGGAGCCATGGGCCATGACTGAGCAGGAGCTCCAATTAAACAACCACCGTAGCTGTAAGAGGATTATTTCAATCAAGACTAGCGGAGACGAATGCAGATATATTAAGTTGACCTTTCTTTTTCTATGTGCAAATTTGTTTTGTGAAGTTCTGGGCATGGCCCTCTCCAAGGTGCCAAGACGGTCTTCAGGGAAGCAGCTGCTCCCGTCCCCCATCTTGAGCTCTCCAAAGCGATGGCCCATTGGTCCCAGGCTCCAGGCAGTACAAGACACCTCAGTCCTGCTGACCCAGCCTCCCTTGGTGAGAACTCACTGTGTCGCAGGGCACAAGGATGTGGCAGGGTTCAGGGACACGGCTGCCCCAGCTGACCCAAAACCACGTTGCCTTTGATACCATTTTCTTCCTGCTGGGCAGAGCCAAAGTGGAAAGAAGCAAGCCCCTCATCGTGAGCATCTCTTCACCTCCCCTCTCATGCCCACCGTTCCCCATGGTGTTTGCCCATGTGGAAGGAAAACCCCGTGACCTGGGCCTTAAAGTTTAGTGGTCAGCATACTGAAGGAAGGGGATGGGAGATGTCCTTGCTCCACACAGGCCCTCACTCAGAACCGAGCCCCCTGACTTCCCGTACAACTTCACTATCATGTCAGAAGGTTGGCATCACTTCAGTGTCCCTTTGCCACTTTTCTACAATATTTCTAATTCACCTTTCCTGTCTACCTCTTTCATTCCAAAACCACACAGGTTAACAACAGGTATCTGGGCTAATTCAGGTGGATTAAAGAAAGGAGCCCAGTGTTCATCTTTAAAACCTTCCCACACTTTATTCAGCCATAAAAAGGAAGGGAATTCTGACATAAACTACAACGTGAATGAACACTGAGGACATTGCTCTGAATGAAATCAGCCAGTCACAAAAAAGATAAATCCCGCATGATTCCACTTATGTGAAGTATCTATAGCAGTCAAATTCATAGAGGAAGAAGTAGAATGATGGTTACCAGTGGCTGGGGGGAGGGGGAAAATGAGGAATTTTTCTTTAATGGGTTCAGAGTTTCAGTTTTGTGAAATGAAAAATTCTGGATACAGATGGTAACAACTTGCCTGGCAATGCAAATGTACCTAATGCCACTGAACTCTGTACTTAAAAATGGTTAAGATGGTGTCTTTGTCAGTTCAGGCTGCTATAATAAAGTACCAGAGACTGGGAAGCTTATGAACAATACAAATTTGTTTCCCACAGATCTAGAGGCTGAAAGTCCAACATGCTGGTGCCAGCATGGTCAGGTTCTGGTGAGGGCCCTCTTCCAGGCTGCAGATAGCTGACTTCTTGTTGTATCCTCACACTGCAGAAAAAGGGCAATGGAGCTCTCTGGGGTTTCTTTCATAAACACACTGATCTCATTTCTGAGGGCTCCACCTTCCTGACCTAATTTCCTCCAAAAGTCCTCACCACCAATACCATCACATTGGGAGTTAGGATTTTGATGCATAAATCTTGGTGGTACACAAACATTCAATCCATCACATTCTTCTCCTAGCCCCCCAATTCCTGTCTTTTTTGCATGCAACAAACACCTATTCCATCCTATTAGCCCCCAAAGTTGTAACTCATTTCAGCATCAACTCTATAAAGTCTAAAGTCCAAAGTCTCATCTGTACATCATCTAAAACAGATTCCAGTGAAGCTCAAGTTATGATTTATCCTCAAGCAAAATTCCTCTCCAGCTGTGAATCTAATAATTTACTTGTGAAAGCAAATAAATCATGTGCTTCCAAACTACAGTGGTGAGACAGGCATAGATAGACATTTCCATTCCAAAAGGGAGATATTAGAAGAAAAAAAGGCACAAGAGTCCCAAGGAAGTCCAAAACCTAACTGGCTTAATACTCTACCCTCTGGAACTACCAAGATGATGGTCTCACTTCCACAGCTGTCCAAGGCTGGGGTCATGAGGCCATGGCTCCTGGTGGCCCATACCCATGGCTATTCAGGGAAAAGCCACTGCACAGCTCTGTGCAGGGGTTTCATGCCTGAGGCATGCTGGCCTGCCTGACCCAGAGACTTCACTCGGCCTCCCACCCCCAGCCCTTGCACTCTGTGCCTGTAGTGTGAGTGGCAGCCCTGACAATCTCTGAATTGCTACGCAGGGTTCATTCTTCCCCTGTCTTAAAGAATAATGCCTGGCTTCTGTTCAGATGACTGATTAAGTTGTGGTTCATGCCCCTACTAATTTTCTCACGAAAGAGTTGCTTAGCCACACCCTCGGTGTTCTTTTCTGAACATGTGTTCTTATTTCGTGCAATATGGACAGGCTAAAAATTTTCCAAATTTTTAAGTTCTTGTTTTCTTTGCTTTATAATTCCATCCTTAAATCTTGACTTTCTTCTTGCATTTTACTAGAAGCAGTCAAGATGAACCAAGCTGCTCCTTTAACTCTGTGCTTAGAAGTATCCTCAGCTAAAAAGCCAATTTAATTGCTCACAAGTTCTGCCTTCCACAAAACACTAGAACACAAGCACAATTCAGCCAAGTTCTTTGCCACTTTATAACAAGAATTATCTTTCCTACAGTTTCCAGTAGCCCACTTCTCATTTTTATCTGAAACATCAGAATGGCCTTTACCATCCATATTTCTACCAACATTCTGTTCACGATTACTTATGTGTTCTCTAAGAAGATGGAAGCTTTCTCCAGAGCTATCCTCTTTCCTCTCTGGCTTCTCACCAGAATCATGTTTAAGGGTCCATTCACAGCCATCAGGCTTTTTCTAGCATGTACCTCAACATCCCTCCAACCTCTACCTTTACAACGTTACAGAGCTGCTTTCAAATTTTTAGGTATTTGGTACCGCCACACACCTACTTCTTGATAACCAACTTCTGTCTTAGTCTGTTTGGGCTGCTATAGCAGATTAGGTGATTAATGAACAACAGAGATTTTTTTCTCATAGTCCTGGAGGCTAGAAGTTTGAGATCAGAGTGCCACAATAATTCAGATCTGGTGAGGGTTCTTGTCTGGGTTGCAGAAAACTGACTTCTCATGGTATCCTCACATGGTGGAAGGAGGGCTCACTAGCTCCCTAGGGTCTCTTAGGGACTACTAAACCTACTAATGAGGACTCCACCCTCATAACTTACCTCCAAAATGGTCCTAATATCATCCTCTTAGTAACCGTTTATTAGAGGTTAGGATTTCAATATATGAATTGTGAGGGGACAGAAGCATTAAATTCATAACAGATGCTAAACTTAATGTTATATGTATTTTACAATTAAAAATTTTTAAATGTCTTTCTAAAGCACATAATTAATGATTAAAAAAAAACTATCAATCTACCTATATGCATATATATCCATGTTCTCACATAGTAAATTTTATCCTTAACCATTTTGAAATCTAAGATAGTCTGGATGGATAAGAGGCTTGCTATCATGTGTCTCATGACATTAACATATGTGAAACTTGTTACAGCAAAGGATTTTCACTTTATGAAAGTTGACCAAGAAAGAACCAACTGGCAAAGGGGCTTTGAGAAACTTGAATCACAATGTGAGAACACTGGTCCTACAGAGATATCTGTATTTCTGAGGAAGAACACCATAAAGTGCTGAGTGGGTGGCTGAGACTCCTAGGACCTAACTAATATTGAATTCAGAACAAAACTGGGCCGCCAGTTCTTCACCATTCAAAAGTGAGGGCTTTGCTTTCCAGAAAGAGATGACAGCAGCAGCATATATATATATATCCACCATAAATAAGCAAAGATCGACAGCTACAAAATCCTATCACAATAGACAAATGGGTTCAAAACATTCAATCATGTCGTAAAAGACTTGTCTGACCCTAAGTTTTCGGAAACAACTGAGCAGGTAGCCCATGGATGTGCAGGTCAGCTGCACAGTGCCCATGTCTGCTGGCCCTGCTGATGTTTGCAGTGACCAGTTAGCTGTTGTCACTAGAGGATTTAAATAATGATAGGGACAATTTTATGTCCTAGCCAGCTCTAGGACCCAGACACTCGCTGCAATTTAGAGAACATCTCTGCCATATGGTAGCTCTTTCTCCAGTGTCATGTAGGAGTTGGTGGTGGTTGTGAGGTGCTCTCGGGATTCTGGAATCCATTCTTACCTTCTTACATCAAGACAGGGTTGGCTGCCTGTCCCCACCAAGCTGCCCTACAGCAGACCCTGTCCCCCAGAATGAGAACTTCAGCCTACCTATGCAACGGAGGGGGCTGATGGTAGCCCAGGAGGCCACTGCTCTTGGTGTCCTGTTAAACTTTCCCTCTCTCAAGGATGTACAGCATCTCTGATCCAGAAGATGTAATGTGAAGGAGAAGGTGAAAAGCACAGCCCTGACCGAGTTCTCTTAAAAAGATTAAATTAAAATAAAAAGCAACACTGTGGGACATAAAAGAGAACTCAGGCATGACAAATGTACTTCTTATGTGTGTTCCTCACCAATAGCCCCTCCATGGGCAGCGGTGGGCGTCACACTGTGTGACTTTAGTGATTCCAAACATAGATTTGTTTACAGACATGTCCTAAAAAATGAATAGGTTAGCACACTCCTTTACAAATTCTAACCTCTCACTTTTGTGCTTTTACCATTTATTGATCCAATTTTATCTTTATAAAATCAAATACTTTGAATTTACCTGTGTTTTCTCGGACCTACCTAATTTCACATGAGAAGTAAAACTGTGATGTCAGCTCATCACTGCTCTGGTTTGAAGGTTTCAGCTCCCAGCCAGACACGTTTCCCTTCTAAGGCAAACAAGCCCCTTTGCTGTGCTGGGCTATGCTGATGGAACAGGTTAGTTCAAGAGATCTAAGAAGCGTCTTCCATGTGGAGAACTCCTTGATGAAAATGAGAGATGAGCAAGTCTGCAAAGTCCTTGCATGCTGGTCTTTGCTGTATAAATAAGCATCCTTCTCAACCTGACCTGTTTGTCATTAAAAGGGAGGTCCTGAATTTAGGGCCCTTTTTTTAATTCTTACCCACACACTTATTTTCTCTGTTTCTGACTATCTTTTTTTGCTACATTTTGCAGCAGAAATGCTAAATCAAAGAAATTAAGACAGAGGGTAAACACTAATAAATGTCTAAACATTTAAACACAGACACACATAATGTTTCTCTCATTTCCCTCATTTGGGGCCCTTGTCTTCCACTGTGGTACTGGAAGAGACATATGCGTGTAAAGCAGTGAGTGACGAAGCAAATTCGCATCACACCACCAGTTAGCGACAGCGCTTCAATGTAACACAGCTGTGGGAGAAGGTAAGGACATGTGCACACTACCCACATAACCACACCCACCCGCACTCATTAGAAACAGGTCCACCACCAGTAAGCAACTGATGATCAGACAGTCTACTGACCCATTCTGTAACAACCTTGGAAGTAGGCTCATGCAGCTGGAAAATGTAAAGCAGTTTAGAATCAAAGACTGCTCCAATGATGGCAGATTAAAAACAAAGCCCACCGAGGAGTTCACCAGCCCCTCCACTGTGTTTCCATTAAAGTTTTGTGTGGATTCTTCTCTTCCTGAGACTGATTCACCACAAAGACATTTGCAAAACATCTTTACAGAACTCTCCATAAAAATTATTTTTAAAATGTACCTCTGTTAGTTGCACTCTTATTAGTAAAAATATCTCTAAATGACTGAGATTTAATTTACTAGTCTTTTAATGTTTTGCAACAACAAGTTCTAC
>NW_007726372.1:329000-334848 GCF_000696425.1 Galeopterus variegatus | reverse complement strand
TATACATCTCTCCACTTCGAAAGGACTCCCTGTCTTTTCTTTTGTGTCTTTTAAGGCCATACCCACGTCTTATTTTTCTTGTGAGGATTTTTTGCTTACCTTTTCCCCAGGAATTCCAAACCCCGTGGCTTACCACAATTGACATCTGAATCTCTGCCTTTCTGAATCCCCAGCCCCCTGGTAATCCTGGCTCCACAGGCTCCTGTGAGTGAAGTTTCTCCTTAATTTTTGTGCTGCCCCTTCTCTCCATCCTGGGCACAGCCCTCAGCTCCCTTCCCAAATCTCAAGATTCACTTTCCAAATAACTATTCAACAGAGTGTATTTGGGAATGTGAATCAGCTTTGTTCTTGCTAATCCAAGCGCAGATCTTCTCGAGCCTCCATGAGCAGACCTGCCAGGTTTCCTTCATCTCCAGGGATGAAGAGAGTGGAGATGGTGGCTACAGACAAAACTGGAGAGTTTTTATTTTTTTTTTTCCAATTGCAAATGTTCAAAGTGTTCTCTACTCAACACCCCACCTTACCTTGCTACCTCTCACAAAGAACCCGATCTCTCACACAGATTGAAATTTGGAGAGCAAATGTGTAAAGTTTAGTTTGTTCATGGTCTTACCTCCATGTCACCCAAACCTTCTGATCCAGAGCCACAGGACAAGAATTCGAGGGGATCATTTTATCTCTGTCCCCTGGGCCTTTTGTCGGTTGCTCTTTGTAAACCCTGACTTTACTTCACTAGTTCCCTACATCTTAACTGCAAGTGAGCCTCAACTAGAGGCCAAGGTGGGCCCAGCTTTACTACTAATTAATTATGAAGCAGTGTGTGTGCATTAACAGTCATAGGAGCTCCATAACCAGATGTACGTGTATAATGTTTTAGATGCATGGATGCATAGATTGATACGTAACATGATGTAATACATATATCATGATATGTAGAATTGAATATACAAATTGATATGTAAATAAAATTACTATAATTGATTGTAAGAATTCATACTAGCATGATATGATGTGTGTGTATATAGAGATGTACATAGAGATGTGCATATGTATAGATACAAACATACATAACGTTATGTTTATATATGCATATATTATATATATATATATATATATATATATATATAATATGACTGATGTAATTCAAAATCCTAGGTTGTCTTGGCTTTGGGAACTGCTGGATGTCAAATTATGTCATCAAGTAATTTTTTGAGCATAGAATCTCCTTGAGTGTCTGCTGGAAACACATGGTGTCACATCAAGGATTAAGAGAGATGTGTGACAACAACAGTGCTGGGTTCCTGGGACTGAGCATCATTCTTATTCAATATTCTTATAATTGTTTAGTGGATGAGCATGAATAAATTTCTATTAAATACATATNATTCAATATTCTTATAATTGTTTAGTGGATGAGCATGAATAAATTTCTATTAAATACATATATGACATTTAACCTAATTCTTTTATTTGAATTTTTAAATGAATGTATTATAACACTAAATCTAAAAATCACATCAGTGTTTATATCCTTGTGTAGCCTACTGTTATTAATATGATTTTATACCCCTAGAGTCAGGTGCAAACAAATTCCAAAGTTACTTAAGAATACAGACAAAACAAAAGGAAAGTAAGAGAATGAAAACTAAGCTTTGTTTCCTTTCACCTTGAGCCTGTGTTTGTTTTATAATTCTCTGTTAGTACTGAATTCAATGTGGAGACTAAATTTAAACATGACTTGTTGTAGGCAAGCTGTCCAGCCTCCGCCATTACACTGCCGGCTGCCTTGATGCAGAGAAGGCATCCTGTATACTAGTGTTTCTCCAGGACCTAGCACATGTTTTGTATATAAAAGACATTTAGGGAACCAGGTTGTGTGACCAGGAACATCTGTTACGTCATATTTGCATGTCATCTTTTGTTTTATTGTATAGTAAATGTGGAATGGGAAGACTGGATTTTATGTAGATCAAATTTATGTGTATTACTTGTATAATATATACTATGTTGTATAGTAAATGTGGAATGGGAAGATGATAGGATTTTATGTAGATCATATTTACGCATATTACATGTGCAATACATACTATATATGTAGAATGGGGAAGATAGGATTTTATGATTCCAAAAGTTTCAACCACTTAGACCTTGCCATGGCTGAAAGAGAGGCTCAGTTTTGGACTGAGACCTGTTGCCTGAGACAGGAAATCTGGAAGCAGGTATTACAAGGGAGATTTATAAGAAATTTATAAGGGGGGTGTGGGGACAGAATCAGAGAGGCCTGAGGTATATATCACACAAATAGAAAGACTCCTAGGTGACAACATGTGGGTGTGAGCACCTGAGTGTCCTGTAAATGCCTTTTTACATGGGAGCCTCCCTGTGAAGAATAGCCTTTGTCAGAGGCAGTGGCCCACTGAGAGCTGGGGTTTAGAGCCTCAGAGTCCATAGCACATGGTGTCGTCTGCACTCTGGAAAGACCAGCTGTAAGGTGAACGTGACTCCCGTGGGTCCCAAAACATCTTCTTTCACTTTCCTCCTCTGTCTCTTCACTTTTTCTCCTTCTCCCTCTTTTTCCTTTCCCAGTTCTCATTAGACAATTATTTTGTTACTCTGTAACATGCACTTAAGACTACAAATTTTGTTGTTTATTTCCTTGTAGAGAAGTCAAGTCTGTTAAAACTCAATTTTTACAAAGTTTGGAGAGGTAGCCACTTCCCCAATTCTCATTTATTTGCATTTCAAAATCAAAAATAAGAAACCCATCAGTAGAAATTAGAATAAAAGACTGACAAAAATACTGCCCTTAAATAAATGATATCTCATTTTTTGTACAAACTTCCTGAGTTTCATTTAATCAAAGCATTAACTTGTGGAATAAACTGAAAGAATTAAATTAAATATTTCCCTGGATATTCTAGCTCCACTTGACTAAGTTGATTCATGAGATTGTTTACATTTCTCATATGTAGTTGGAATTTCCTACAAGACTATAGATTTTCTAAAATTCTCTATGACCTTCACTCTATATTTTGTTACATGGAAAATATGACCTTTAAGATCAGTGGTAATTTGCAGTAAAGCAAAGTTCCTGTGACAACGTCTGTTGTGATTTTTCAGCTTTGTTCTGGCTTTGTGTGAGTTGGCTTTACCCCAGAGCTGGCTCTGCAGGGTTGTTGATGCCTCGGCACTCCAGGTGACCAGACCACCCCACAGTCTCCTACCACAGAGTTCCCCCAGGGGATCCCAGCATTGCTCCCTTGAGGTCTCACTGGCCACAGCTGCAACTGGGAAGGAACTTGGTTCTGACCTTGCAGGAGCCACCCGTGGTGGGTGGAGATGAGGTCAACCTCAACTAAACCTTGAGGCTACCAAGTGGAGGGTTGGAGACACTGACAATGTGTGCTACAAATATATTCCCACAGGATGGAGAGAATTGAGACCAAAGTTGTAAAGTGCAGGATGCCCACTGACCCTCAGTCCCGGGAGGCCATCTGCATCCACTCTCAAGAACAACAGCAAATACTCTCTCCATGGTCGACGTCAGAGGCGTCAGGAGGAGACTAAGACAGAGGCACAGCACTGGGGCAGTGGGGCCGCACCTGGAGCAGCCTCACCTGTAGGCTCTCATGGCTGCATTTGGAGGCATCCAGATACCACAGTCGTTATCACTCCTGTCTCACAGATGAGGGCTCTGAAGTTCAGAGAATTTCATGCATTTGCCAAAAGATGACATGAATTGTAAATTGTGGAGTAAAAAGCCCAACACATTTGAGGCCAAAGTCCATGCTTCTGTATGCAGGGTCAGTTGTGTGGCATATGGTGATCCTGGCCAAAGCCCCTGACACCTGATTACCCAAAGTTCTTGTAGAGAAAGAATATCAGAGTGGACAGCTTGAGAGCTGCATGGATCCCTGTGGAGGGCATCTAGGGGCTGCATAGCCCAGGACTTTCTCCCACTTCTTCCTACTGACAGCTCTCTCTTTCTCTTTTGGGGCACTGCGTATCCTCTGCGTAACCGAGACAGCAGGCAACTGGAGTATCCTGTCCTCTCTGGGCCGGAAACAGGACACATGACCAAGACCTGGGCAATCACAGTCAGAGGACCCACAGCCACAATGATGGAACAGAACTTGGGGCATGTGACTAAACCTACGCCAATTCTGATCTTTGCCTGGGTTTAAACATATATCAAAATCCCTTCTTTTCTCTGGGGTTGCTGTCTGGGAAGGAAGTACTGTTTAGAGGTGAATATAGCAACTAAACTATATTCACCTCCTTTCTTCCCCACTTGAAGCAAGGCTGCCTGTCCTGGGCAAGGAAGAGGCCAATGTCCAGAAAGAAGAGCAGGAGCTGGTGGGAGGAATGAGAATACAGATCAATGCACCCAGTAGCAGCTCAGAGAACGGGACACTGTCCTACCAGAGATATCGGTCCACCAGCCGCAGTTCCAATGAGCCAACATATATGCTTTCGGGTTTTTTTTTTTTTTATTTGTTGGAGCTAATTTGACTTGGGATTTTCTCACTAGCAAAAGAGTCCTCTATACTATCAGTTTTATAGAGACCATGCTAACAGCAGGAGTAAAAATGAAAAACAATAAAATACTGACACTAAAGCCTAGATGTCTGCTAGTGTGGAGGTATGAAAAACGCTGGCACCAGGTCTACAGGTGAAAGTCTTGCATCCTGAGAACTCCCTCTGTCCCAGACAAACCAGGCCAATTGGTCACCTGGAGATTAAACACAAAGCTTAGGCTGATAAAGCCTCCCCACCCCTTGCAGAGTCATTCTTTAAAGTATTCCTAAAATTGCTTTACTGAGATCTTCCTCTTGATTAACTAACGGTTGGGGGGGTCTCTGAAAACACTGAAAGGATTCATAGTAACGTTTGTGGCTCTCCACTGTGTAAGTAACTTCTGAAAATAAAATATTATCACAGTTAGGGCTTTGTAGAAGTCAGTGGAATGCTCAGAATTTCAACTGCATTTCTTGGTTTGCCCACTAAATACCAAAGTGGCTGCCACAGCTCGCATGTCCCCAGGCAAGTGCGCCAAGCTCCTTGGCTGCAGTGGCCGTGGGTGGGGGTGTCCTCCCACATAAGAGCTTGGTTCCTGCAGTTACAGTACATTTAGCACGGCAGGTACGTTAGCGTTCTGGAGATCAGTCAGCCCCCCATATGCTACACACATGTGTTTTCCTGAGCAGTTGGCAGAAACCACGCATCCCTTACCCGGCTTTCATGTTTGGGAGGGAGCAAACAGGGCCAGATTTGCTATACTTTTGATGTTATTGAGGTTGTCATTTGAATGGGTTTTTAAAAAATATATAACAGAATAACTGGATTAATACCAGCATGTTGAAAGATAAACTAATAACTGAACATATTCGTTAATTTTTTTTAATGTATTTGTAGTGAAAACATGATTGTAATTGAAAACAACCTCCGTGAAGAGGGAAAAAATGATTTTTATGCCCCCAAGCAAAACACACACATACACACAAAAAGTAAAAGGCTTAAGTTTCCCGCCCCCCCCAAACCATCTGGTTTACAGTATGCTAAAAGCAAATTTGGATTAACCTAAAAATCGTGTGTGTCATATACAAACCATTGATTAAGCCATATTGAAATCCATAGACCTCACGGAAAGGTATAATAGTCTTTACTATGTACAGATTTTTATGAGAATATAAGGAAAGTGGACAAAATATTCCTCTGAATCTCATGTCAAAAAACATCGAGTTAAACCTGTGTGACTTAAATGTCACTGATCTGCCTCTCGTCAACCTGCCCTTGTGAGGAAATGTGTCACAGAACCGCGAGGTGCTACAGTGGCATCCAGTGACAG
>NW_007726372.1:327027-328677 GCF_000696425.1 Galeopterus variegatus | reverse complement strand
GAGTTAAACCTGTGTGACTTAAATGTCACTGATCTGCCTCTCGTCAACCTGCCCTTGTGAGGAAATGTGTCACAGAACCGCGAGGTGCTACAGTGGCATCCAGTGACAGGCCTTGAAGAAGGAGGAAAAGGCTTCCTTAGAGTTCTGTTCTCCAACTTTTATCCTTGGTACAAGGTTCTAGCTCTACAGTCAGTCTTAAAATATTCTGTGCTACTATCAGAATCCTGAATGTAAGTCCAAGCCACAAACACTAAGACAACAATTCAGTCCCAGCCCTGAGTCTTCTCCTCCTACCCTCGTAGACCTCCTGACTCCGAAAGTCACAGGTTGGCCCAAGTACCTGGTTCTACAGCTAATGAGGATCCAAAGTCCAGCTATTGTTGGCCGGAACTGACCCCTGTTTCAGGGCTGCTCGTAAGGACAGCCACCTTTAGGAGGCTTATGAGAGTGTCCACATCATCCCGTGTGTGTTCAGTCACAGAGAAGGGCTGGCATAGCGCAGAGCACACATTGTCATATTTGCAGAGCAACAGATTGCTCTGGAAGATGCCTCCCTCTTGGTTGAGCCTGCGATGGACATTCAGTCAGGACCAACAGAGACAAGGTCCCATAAGATCAGCAGGCGGGTGTGGGGAAGAAGAGTCTGCCCCTTCCAAAAATCCAAGTAGAGAACGTTCCAATTCTATCACATTCACAAAAATCCAGTTCAGGACAAGAGCCTTGCTGTCCCCACTGAGAATAAAATACCCAAATCAACTTCCAGTGATACTTGTCTTCCCCACCTGCTCCTCCCACACATCACAACAGAGAATGTTAACTACTAACCTCATTTTTTATAATATCCATGTACTGTGTATACAGTGGAATTATAGAGGATGAAAAGTCCAGACAATCAAATCATTAATAGGAAGTCTGCATGTGGACCCTCAGTGCCAGGACCTGACGATGGAAGGACTTTTACATCCAGAACACAGTGAATGTGTGTTACTTGGGCTGCACAGCATTCTGTCTTTTCCTGACAAGGTCAGTGTGCTGGAGAATGGATGGGATAAAACTATTCTTTTTTTTTAATTCCAGAAAATTTGCTTGATGTTCATAAATAATCTATTCAATCACTTTAGCAAGAGGGAAATGTTAAGATGATGGAAAATACTGTTCACGGGGACTTGTCTGTAGTCTTTAAATCATTCTCTGCTCCATCCCTCTTGCTGACATTTGGAGATGATTTTAATTAAGGGCCTTTGACAAGGTACCATAGTCATTTAAAATTACTGGCTCAGGAAAATCTTTATAAAGATGGCTTTAAAGAGTTCAGAAATCCCAATAGTTCTCAGTATCAAGAGGGTGCACTATAAAATTGTAAATGAGTGCACGCTCTAGCTGAGGTTATAAAGTGCTGTTGTGTTTCTGGTTTGACATTTTGTGGATTCCAAGTGGACCTAGCTTAGTGGGATAATATAAATCAGAGAACAGATCTGGATATTGTAAAACTTGAATATGGGAGCATTTTAGAGGCTATGAAGTTAATAATAATCAGTAAGTATTCTAATAGTATGAGTTATTGCTAACATTATAATTATAGTGTAAAATAGTAATTTTTATAATAGAGGAGCACCAAAAACTAATTGCCAGGATGATTATAATAGCTAC